>NC_064868.1:83896789-84196789 GCF_024139225.1 Suncus etruscus
TCCTCCTTGATTTCATCTCGGACCCACTGGTTATTGAGCATGAGGCTGTTTAACTTCCAGGTGTTAAAGTGTTTCTTCTGAGTCCCTTTGGAGTTCACAAATAATTTCAGAGCCTTGTGGTCAGCGAAGGTAGTCTGCAAAATTTCTATCCTCTTGATCTTATGGAGGTATGTTTTATGTGCCAGCATGTAGTCTATCCTGGAGAATGTCCCATGTACATTGGAGAAGAATGTGTATCCAGGTTTCTGGGGATGGAGTGTCCTATATATATCCACTAGGCCTCTTTCTTCCATTTCTCTCCTCAGGTCTAGTATATTCTTGTTGGGTTTCAGTCTGGTTGACCTGTCCAGTGTTGACAAAGCCGTGTTTAGGTCCCCCACAATTATTGTGTTGTTGTTGATATTATTTTTCAGATTTGTCAGCAGTTGTATTAAATATTTTGCTGGCCCCTCATTCGGTGCATATATGTTTAGGAGAGTGAATTCTTCCTGCTCTACGTACCCCTTGATTAATATAAAATGTCCGTCTTTGTCCCTTACAACCTTCCTGAGTATAAAGTTTGCATTATCTGATATTAGTATGGCCACTCCAGCTTTTTTATGGGTGTTGTTTGCTTGGATAACTTTTCTCCAGCCTTTTATTTTGAGTCTATGTTTGTTCTGACTATTCAGGTGCGTTTCTTGTAGGCAGCAGAAGGTTGGATTGAGTTTTTTGATCCATTTAGCCACTCTGTGTCTCTTAACTGGTGCATTTAGTCCATTGACGTTCAGAGAAAGAATTGTCCTGGGATTTAACGCCATCTTTATTTCAAAATTTGGTGTGTCTTTTGGGTAGTCTTGTCTTAGATTAGGTCTTTCAGTTTTTCTCTTAAGACTGGTTTTGTGTCTGTGAAGTTTCTGAGCTGTTTTTTGTCTGTGAAACCATGTATTCTTCCATCAAACCGGAAAGTGAGTTTTGCTGGGTATAGTATTCTGGGTGAAGCATTCATTTCATTCAGTCTTGTCACAATATCCCACCACTGCTTTCTGGCATTGAGCGTTTCTGGTGACAGGTCTGCTGTAAATCTCAGGGAAGCTTGCTTGAACATGATTTCCCCTTTTGATCTTGCTGTTTTCAGAATTCTGTCTCTATCTGTGGGATTTGTCATTGTGACTAGGATGTGTCTTGGGGTGGTTTTTCTGGGGTCTCTTTTGGTTGGTACTCTTCGGGCATGCAGGATTTGATCACATATATTCTTTAGCTCTGGGAGTTTCTCTTTAATGATGTTCTTGACCATTGATTCTTCCTGGAAATTTTCTTCCTGGGTCTCTGGGACTCCAATGATTCTTAAGTTGTTTCTGTTGATCTTATCATAGACTTCTATTTTCGTCTGTTCCCATTCTTTGACTAATTTTTCCATTGTCTGCTCATTTGCTTTAAGTTTTTTGTCCAATCTCTCCTGCTGTATGGAATTGTTATGTATCTCATCTTCCACAGCACCAAGTCTATTCTCAGCTTCTGATACCCTGTCCCAGAGCTTATCCATTTTGTCATTCACTTCGTTTACTGAGTTTTTCAGGCCTGTTAGTTGACATGTTATTTCAGTTTGGAGTTTTGTCATTTCTGCCTTCATATTTTCTTGGTTCTTATTAGTGTTCTGTTCAACTCGATCCATGGTTTCTTGGAGTCTGTTGAGCACCTTCCATATTGCTAGTCTAAAGTCCTTATCTGAGAGGTTGATTAGTTGTTCAGTCATTATCTGGTCCTCAGAATTGTCATCTTCATTCTCTATGTCTGATGCTGGCCTGCGCTGTTTCCCCATTGTCACATTTGTATTGTGGGTTTTTCTACGTGTTGTAGTGGTATTCATTGTCTATATGATGTAGGCAGCACACTCCTCTGGCTCCTCCCTTTCTGGATGGGCTGACTTGCCTCTAAGGGAGGGGAGTCCTCCGTGGATGAAGCCTCACACTGGGTCAAATCTTAGGCCCGAGCATGTAACAGAGAAGACAGTCCAGAGAGAAATGTTTGCTTCTGTGATATAGCGCCGTTCTTAGTGTGATTTTTCCTTCTTGTTGCAATGGAGTTCTTTCCTTAGAAAGAGTGCACGGCCGCGTAGCGAAGCGGAGCGGCCGTGCTCCTCTGAGCCTCTTTTTGCCCCACTCGCAAGAGTTTCACGCAAGAGGACAGTAGACAGACATAGACAGGTCACACTCACAGTCTTTCACAGCTGAGCCCCACTGGGCCGGTGTACTTTCGCGGATTTTCCCCGCCTGGTGTCACACACAGGGAGCCAGCTTTTGCAAAGGATAGCCGGTTTTTATGCTCTGAAGTCCCTCCCTGAAAATGGCGTCTGGGCGAGCGAGGTTTCTGGAGGCTCTTTTTGCCCCACTCGCAAGAGTTTCACGCAAGAGGACAGTAGACAGACATAGACAGGTCACACTCACAGTCTTTCACAGCTGAGCCCCACTGGGCCGGTGTACTTTCACGGATTTTCCCCGCCTGGTGTCACACACAGGGAGCCAGCTTTTGCAAAGGATAGCCGGCTTTTATGCTCTGAAGTCCCTCCCTGAAAATGGCGTCTGGGCGAGTGAGGTTTCTGGAGGCTCTTTTTGCCCCACTCGCAAGAGTTTCACGCAAGAGGACAGTAGACAGACATAGACAGGTCACACTCACAGTCTTTCACAGCTGAGCCCCACTGGGCCGGTGTACTTTCGCGCTTATATTCATTTCTATACTTGTTTTCTTTTTTTTTTTTTTTTTTTTGGTTTTTGGTTTTTGGGTCACACCTGGGAATGCTCAAGGGCTACTCTAAAGCATGACATTTTGCACAAAAAATCTTTAAAAATATATTCTGTATGCCACAAAATTCATTGCTGTAAAGTGTGAGAGGTGTTAGTACTTAATAGAGTCACAGAGTTTGGTAACCATCACCAATATCCAATGTATATAATATTAAAATGTTTTACTATACCTTTCCAATAACCAGGCTATGGATACAGCTCAAATGGTAGGTTATTAGTATATGCAAGTCTCTTCATTGATTCCTGGCATTGTTTGTTCTCAACCAAGCACTGTTAGTATAGCCAGAGCACCATAAATCACAAACTGTCTAATTCACATTGCTGGGAGTGGACTTTAGGCCCCTAAATACCACTGAGTAAAATACCTGTTTTGTTTTTAAAAGAAAGAAATTTTATCACCATTAGTAATCACTATTCATTCCTAATTTCCTCTCCATTCCTCACCATAGACCATTTCTAATTTACTCTCTGTCTATATGGCTATTCCTATTTTAAATGAGCCATATCATGTGTGGCCTTTAGTATCTGTTTTACTTAACATAGAAAAATATCTTTAAGTTTCATCTGTGTTTTATGATCACTAACTCACTTTTATTAAAATATTCTATGTTAGACACACTATATTTGCTTAGCCGTCCATAAGTTTGCATTTTTCTGCTTTTATGCATTTGTGAACATGTCTTTATTTTGAATTTAAAAATTTATTTAAACAATGCGGTTACAAGGTTGTTCATAACATATTTTTTCAACAGAAAAAGTTGTACATGATTGAGTTATAGACATACAATGTACAACAACATTCACCAGTGCACATTTCCTGTTGCCAATGTCCCCGTTTTTCTTTTACTCTCCTTGATATTGATACCTTCTTTCCTCACACCCTCCCTTGCCTGCTTCTGGGGAAGGCGTTTTACTTCACTCTCTTTCTCTATATAAATTGTATTTTATTTTATTGAAACCACTGTAATTTACAAAGTTCTTCATAATTGGATTTCAGACATACAATAGATTAGGGCCAATTCCATAACCAGTGTCGATTTCCCTCCACCATCATGGTCCCAGAGGTTAGACCAGACCACCACCTTTTGCCCCCTAGCCTGCCAGCATGACAGACCCATTTAAAGCTTAGATTGTTAGTATTTGGGTCTCTTGATTCCATTTTAGATAACTTTGACTTGTATATTTAGTTCTTTCCCCCTTTTTTTGGAAATCAACAATGCACCAGAGACCTCTTCACTCCAGGGCCCCCATCGCTTCATATTTGTATTTCTCCTTCTTTACTCAGTTTCTTTCCTTCTCTTCACTATACTCTTCTTTAAACATTCATGTACAAGGTCCAGTGTGGACATCTGACTTCATCTTTCTTAAAGGATAAGAAGATTGTTAGATTATTATTCAGAATTAATACCATGCAATGACACTAATCAACTTTAACAATTCAAGCATCTTTTTTCTTATTTTTTTAAAAAATTATCATCCTGAAATTACAAAGTAATTCATTGTTATTATTTATGACTGGACTTCAGGCATACAATACTTCAACATCAATTTTTTATTTTTGTCCATCCACTTGTTTTCATCAATCACCCACCAAACTGCTTTGCCTCGCACTTACCAGTCTGCTTCTACAAAAGTAATTTAAAATTTTTAATGAGATTTTGTAGTATTTTACAATACTGTTACTGATAGGATTTCCTACATAATACCTTTCAGCAACACTTTCTCCATCCAGTTGAAGGCTTCCTTCTCAGGAGATTATAAGTGTCCAAACACTTATCCACTTTCAACTTCTAGGTCTTCTCCTTTTGAGACATACAGATTTTCAAAGCAATCTCTAATGATCCTCTGATGTTCTGTGTATCAGTTATGTTGCCCCTTTCATTTCTGATTTGGTTGATTCTGAATCTTGCAATAGTTTTAGGAACCTTTATTATTTATTTATTTATTTATTATTTTATTGTGTTTATTTTTAAAGTATTCTATCTTTATGGTGTATCTTGGGGTATTTTTATATGGATCTCTTCTGGTTCTCATCAGGCCACCAGGATCTGAGTTTATGTATTGCTCATCTCTGGGGTCTTAGCAATGATGTCTTGGACTGTTAAATCTTCCTGACCATACTGGACTAATGATGACTCTTCTATTGTTATTTATGAATTCATCCCAAATTACTTTTATCAGTTCACCATATATTTGGAGGCTTTTGTTGTTATTTGGAGGTTTTCTATACCTCGTGTTAGAAATCTCTGAACATTCTTCAGCAGTTGTTACTCTACTAGTGAGGCCTTACAGTGAGTTTATATTTCATCTACCAAGTTTTTCATGTTTGTCCTTTGTAGGTTTTTTTCTTTATGCTCTTATATGTTCTTGTGTTTTATTGGCTGTATATTCCATTGTTTATTTGAGCTTGTTAAATATTCTAAGCATTTCCACTCTGAAGTCTAATTCAAAAAGATTATATAAGGAGATTATTGTAAAGGCTCAAATGCCATAATCCAACCTCGCGTGAATGAGTCTGATGTAGGAGTACAAAAATGTTAAAAAAAAAAAACAAGCAAAACAGCCATAAGGGAGAAAAGCATGATGGTCAGGGAACTTCCAGCCTAGTGGGCTGAGCACCAACCATCTTCTCCATGCCAACTTTATTGTACAGACTCAATCCCCATGGGGAGGGAGAAGGGCAGAATAGTTAACAAATAAAAATACTTATCTAAGGCTAATCAAGCTTATGTAGGTCGTTTACACCTCAAAAGTGGTGGGTAAAGGGAAAAGGAAAGTAGGGCAAAGTCACTCTTTTCGTAAAGCAGAGTGTGAGCTCTGTAGTTTTGCTACGTGTTATAATTGATCGAATCTTCAGATTACAATCTACACAGACTATCTAGATTCCATTTCACTCTTGGGATTCACTCCACCTCACTGACAAGAAGAACTCTGTGGAAATTCTTTGTGTTGTCTTGGGTTCCACGAATCAGCTTCTATCAGTGGTCATGTTGAGTTCTTCCCTCCTTTCCTCTTCTGCAGGGCCTCTGGGAAGTAACACTATTTTGTTATTGTAATTGGTCATTATTAGTAATCTTTCTCCCTGTCTTATCACTTATACCTATTTATGAATTTCATTTCTGTAAAATGGTAAATTATACTAAGGAATATAACTATGTTAGACAAAAACTCTTAGGCTACTTATATTAAATGAAATGATTTGCAATAGCTCTATTGCTGCATTTGATAATAATGACATGAGTTAACACTGTGACATAAAATTAAAAATAATAGATGAACATGAAATGTTTCTGCAATTTTATTCATCTTTTTAGGAATAATAAAATGATATTTGATACCCAAATTCTTTCATCTCTGCAGGCCCTTATTCTATTTCAAACCCTTCTTGATTATTCTATATTCCAGGCCCACATTCAAACCATGCACCCATAGCATGTCTTACATGTACTTATTTACATCTCCTAACACTGAGTGAGATTCCTTAAGAATCAACCTGCCTAATGCCTGATAGAACTCTTATGGTGGCAAACTACTATGGTGGCAAACTACAGAGATTCACAGGACACACAATGGGAAAGCCACATACATAAAAGCCAACCAAGCTCAATAAATGCAGATAATAGAACAAAACTCTCTACCAATACTAACCAGCTCTGTAACTTCTCAGATATCCACTAGTGGTAGCATGTTTAATAAGCTCAAAGTAATGAAAGTACACATAGTAAGACACAAGTATGAAAGTACAAATGAAAAATCTACAATAAGTAGTGAAAGAATGGTAAGTGTGGTAAGAAAAATAAGAAACCCGGTGGAAGGATTCAGCAACAGAGCTATTTTTCCTGAAGGAAAAAATTTTAAGTTTCAATATGGCAGATAAGAATCTTCTAGATAGAGGGACTGGAGAGATAGCATGGAGGCAAGGGGTTTGCCTTTTATGCAGAAAGACAGTGGTTTGAATCCTGGCATCCCATATGGTCCCCCTTGCCTGCCAAGGGCGATTTCTGAGCATAGAGCCAGGAGTAACCCCTGAGCACTGCCGGGTGTGACCCAAAAACAAAAACAAAAACAAAAACAAAAACAAAAAAGAATCTTATAGAAAACAATAGAATATAGAAAAAGTAAAAATAATTAAATGAATTGCAAGCCAAAGAACTATGAAATGGATTCAAAACAATATATGAATCATTGAAGACTATATGGAACAGGAAGACAAATTGATGAAGCTCCATAAGTCAAATAAATAATAAATAAGATTTTCTCCCGAGTTGAGGAGTACAAACAACCAGATCCAGGAGGCCTGAATGACCCCCCCAAATAAATAGGCCCAAGTACAAAAACTTCAAGACACATTGTACTAATAATGATGAAAGTCAAAGAGACAGAATATTGAAAAAAGAAAGATAAAGCAAAGAAGAAACTTCCATACAAAGGAGCTAAAGGGCTCCCATATGAATCAAAAGATATGTAAAATGTGAATCTATAAGTCAGAGGAGAAATGATGTAATATAGTAAAACAAAAATAAAAACAAAAAATTTCAAAAAATGGATATCTAACCAAGAATACTCTGACCAACTAGATCATACATATTTAAGGAAATAATGCAAAGCTACGTAGAAAACAAGCAACAACTTAGACAGAAGCCTGTTTTACAAGAAACAGAAAAGAAACATCATTAAAAAATAAGAAAACTGTCTCAGAGCTTTACTATCTATGAATTATGCCCTTCCCTCATATGTTTATTTTTACCCTCTACTACATTATGAAAGGTCTATTAGTTCTTAGTTTGCCAAGAGTATTATACTCTAAATAATGAGTTACTATTGAATTTATTTTGAATGTTCTAGAACTCTGTCAATTTAGGTGAATTTTTACATCTACGTATATTGTTTTACTTATAATTCAAATAATTAAGAATTATTTGTAGTTTGTAACATAAAATCAACATTGTCTTTTAAGGCTAAAAAAACACCGTTATACTTTTATAAAGGCCTATTATTATTCATTATTTTAAAATACCCTCTCCTCATCCTGCTTAATTAATATTTGTAAGATGTATCTATTTTATGTAAATTTTAAAATTCAGTTACTTATATTCTTTCATACTATTAAATGTTTCATAAGTATTTCTGTAAATAAAAGATAAAATCTTTGAAACATTTTAGCAATTTCTCTTTAATTTAAATTTTGTGGAAATCATGACCTTAGTTTATATCTGCCATCAAAAACCAGATATCACATATATGGAATATAAAAGAGCATAGTAATGGAATAAACAGTCAATGGCAACAGAGGATTTGTGTCACTCAACTTACAGGGCAGGTTTTGAGGTCAGGTGGGTTGGAGGGGTCTTTGGGACATTGGTGAGAAGATGCAACCACTGGTGGTTACTGTGGTGTATGCATAAACATGATCACTAACAGTGTTATATATCAAGATATTTCAGTAAAAGAAAGAAAGGGAAAAATGCAGGTTTGCTATACAAATTACACATTTACTGGATTTAATTTAAAAATGCAACCACTAGTCTAAAAGAAATCTAAAGTGTAGTGTTAACTACATTTAATTGAGATGATTCACACTCTAAAATAACTGCAGTGTTGACTTTTTTGAGGGTAAAAGGAATAGTCTAGTGAAGCTGATATTCAGGGCTGAAAACAGAGGATTGTGGGGGGCTGCTCCTCCACTCCTCCTTCATTCAGTAATGTCACAATGTGGCATTGTAAGGAAAGAACCATGGACTCATGATACAAATTTTGCAGCTGTCAATAATTAATGGTAGTTATGTGGTTCTTAAGTGCTAATTTATCCATTTTAGGTTCCATTTTATCTAAACTCTTCTTAGTTAACTGTAGTGGACATAGGGAATTTCAGAAAACATCCTGCGATAAAATATCTTGAGTGCTTTCAAATGTTACAATTAGCTTAAATATTTCATCACATCTCCTTTAGTATGACTAAGACACCATTGCTACAGCTAAAATAACCTTGCCTTATAGAAACCACAACTCTCTTAATCTGCTACTTTGCCCTTTCCTTTTGACTTTCCCCACCATCATATATTGAAAATCGGTTATTTCTAGGATTTTACAAAACAAAATCGAGGTTAACTTTAATTCCTCTGTTAACAACCTCGATTCTCTGCTTCATTTTCAGAAAAACTCGTGCAAGCAGCACTGTCACATTCTGCCTCTAACTCATCTTTCTTTACTCTATTAAATCTATAAATCATGCTTTCAACCTTGGCTCACTGAAAATGATCTTGTCATGATCTAAAATGACCTTGAAATTTAAAATCTTAAAGTCAATTCCCATTTCCTTCTTCCTCTAATTTTACCAGAAGGCAGTATTGAATATAACTGATATTTGATATCCTTCACTTCTTATTTCACTTATACACTTAGCTTCCAGGCAGTAAATACTCTTAGTTTTTCTCTTATCTTGGTTGTTTTTATCTTTATACTTTTTGGTAGACCACAACCAGTATTATGTAGGGCTTTACTTCTGGCTTTGTACTTAGGGGTATTTAATGTCAAAGTTCACAGGACTGTGTACAATAGCTGGGATAGAACACAAGTTGAATACATGTGAGGCAAGTAACCTGTCTTTTCCACTCTCTCTCTAACACATTATATATTTAACATTATTGCCCACGACAGTCTACAGAGTTGGTCTTTTATCTCTCTAAACTTCAACTACCATTATTTATTGACAACTACAAAATTTGTATCATGAGTCCATGGTTCTTTCCTTACTTCCATACTACATGTTTTACTCCTTAATCAATATGTCCATTGGCGGCTCAATTGATATCCCCAAAATGAGTATCCTCAAAACTTAATTTTAATGTTCTTCTAACACTTCACTTATCCTCATTCTTTTCTATACAGTAGGTGGTAACTTTATCAAGGGTCAGACCACAAAGTATACATAGAGAGTTACCTGCTTAGGGGTGGGTATTTCTGTCTCTACCTCCCCTCTCTCACAGCAGCACCCCAAATCACCCTACTTAAATCAGACCTGCTTAAAAATAGAAGTGTTCAATTATTTTTTTCAACACAAGGCTTACAGTAAAAGCCCATCCTTACTCATTTGAAATAGAATCCACTTATTTGTATGATTTATTTTCCAAGTATCTTTGCCTTTATTAATTCTATTTGTTGCTTTACTGATATTTATAATATAGATAATGTGATTGGTTCATTACGTGCTTCCAAATTACCATTCATACTCCTGCTCTTGGACCTAAATGAATTTCTGGCCTTAACTCTAAGGTGTGTTGGTGGGGAAAGGAAGGTAAAAAGATTTTCCATACCAATAAAAATTTTTCAGACACCATAAGGAGAGCAAGCAGTTTTGATGCTAAGGAGACAGTTTCAGGTTCCCTAGGTCAAAGATTTAGTGCCTTAAGACTCTTTTCATTTTAGACATCAATCACAAATTAGGTTATTGCTTTTGCTGCCAATAAACTAATTCAAATGTCAACAATTCCCCTTCAAATTATATACCTATCATTAATCTAAGTTACCTATACTTCTGATAGTGGCTCTAAATTAGAATTCTCAAATACCCTTAACTAGTTTCACTAGTTTCAGTTAATTTGCTAAGGTGGCTGACTGGCCTCAAGATCACTGCAGAAAAGATTTATTTTAAAAGATACAAGACATACGAAGAGAAACAACTATTGTGAAGAAACATCTAGACCATCTGTTTACTCACTTCCAACATTGCTTACACCAAGTAGAAACAATAAATAAGGACAAACGATGAGGATAAGTAAGATGAAGCATAGGACACTGTTGATTTAGTTGTCTCACAAAGACAATAAGAATGGACTGCCCTGTGGCAGTAAGCAGCAAAGTATCAGTGACAAGGTAGAGAACTTCAGACTGTGTGAAAAAAACATACATTAAGAAGTCAAAACAGATGGCAAGGAAGATGAGCTAGAGAGGGAGCTGATGTGATGCTGGCTGATGAAGAACAAGAAGGCAAAATCGAGAATGACAAGGAGTTGAAAGAGCTGGGATTGATATAAAAAGCACTTGGATGGCAAGAGCTGAGACAGCAAAGAAAGTGGCAAGAAGTTTCCAGGAAGAATAGCAAACAAGACTTCTGTCACAGATGCAGAAGTTCCTGTTTCTAGGTAATTCACATGGACAATATCCTATAGTCTGTGTGTTAATCATACACACAGATCACAAGAACCCAGAAGTTTGCTGGTGTCAATTACAATACAAATATAGAATGGGATCACCCAAAAAGAAGACCAATGAAATATTCTGATTCCCCAAATCAGGAAGTTATCAGAACCCTGTCTTTGGGAGATGTGGTGAAGGTGTGTTTTGCTGTTATTATTTTGGTTTTTCGTTGGTTAGTGTAGGAAATAAAATCCAAGGCTTCACACATGCCAGGAAAATATCCCCAATGCTTCTTTATTCTTTACAAAAGTAAGATTAAGTCAGTGGTTACTGGCAAATCTGCATCAAGCATGTCTAACTACACCATTTTTCTAACAGCATATTTCCAATTCATGACTCTGCATTACATTAATCAAAATATATATGCTGTTTTTCTTAACATAATGCTATTGCACTTGAGAACTATAAAGCCAACCTACCTTTTTTTCCCAACCTACCTTTTAATGCAATGAGAAACTACCAAAAATCATGTAACTCACTGTACTGTCATATTCACCTTATTTTGGTGTTCTGGAACCAGACTTAAGTATCTTAAAAGTGTGCTTTTGTATATACACTCTTACTTCTGTTTGTCTTACATTTGTTTCTATGTTCCCAGTTTCATAAATTGGGTTTGCATAAGTCTATGGTTATGATTATTTTCCCTCAACTGTCTGAGAACTTATTCTATCTCATTTTCTTGGTAGTTGATTTTGAGATCTTTTGTCTTTGGTTTCCTGTAGTTACTTAACAACATGTGTGTTTCTTTTTATAGCTCTTGTTATGTGCACCTGATATCTTTTGAAACAAACAACTTGTGTCTAGAATGTATTTAGGGCTTATACACATAAAAATTATTCCTTCTCTATCCTCTTTTTTTCTGCTTCTTGGTCTCTGACTTATATACCTAAAAATATTTTCAGTGAAACGAGATATGTTTTATTGAACAAAATTTACTATTGCCAAGACTGGAATCATATAATTAGAAGAAGCAAGACATTTTACTTCTGTTCTTTTTGTTGTTGTTGTTGTTGTTGTTGTTGGCATGTGGATCAGGGTTACTTTTTCACCCAACAGTTCAAGGAAAGTGCATTGCTTGCATTATAGATATTTTGCCATGTGCCAATTAAATATTCAATAGTAGAAAGAATATTGTAGAATCATTTTGTCATTCCTTATAACAAGAAACTCCAAGGACCCTCTCTTGGCCACCCCAGCAGAAGAAAAACTGGCTTTTTAGGGCTATTTCTCCACACCCAAAGATGGCCCTGGTTAAAATATTTCTTGCATATAACAGATTCAGAGGCTAATAGTGAATGGCAAATTCATTGCTATTTTAGTACATATGAAGTGTTATATAGGATACTATTGTAATGCCCTTAGTTAAATGACAAGTATTTAAATATTTCTATATAATGAAAAATATAAAAAGTGTTATTTTAATATATAGCACCTAAAATATATAACTTCCAAATCCTAGCATTTGAACTATCTATGAAAGCAAGCTTAGCTTTATTAAAAATTTATAGGCAATGAAACATGCTTTCTATAGATGTTAAGAAAATATTCCTTGTTTCACTATAGCATTCTAGTATTTATATTAGTGGTATACCTTGCTGAAAATTTCACCAGTTTTGACATACTTGTTACAAAGGTTGAAGTTATATCTTCTTCAACTCAACTTCTTTTTTTGGTTTGTTTTTTGTTTTTGGGCCATACCCGTTTGATGCTCCTAGCTAAGTGCTCAGAAATTGCCCCTGGCTTGGGGGGACCATATGGGACGCCAGGAATTGAACCGTGGTCCTTCCTTGGCTAGTGCTTGCAAGGCATACACCTTACCTCTAGCGCCACCTCGCCAGTCCCTAAATTCAATTTCTTAAATAGAAAGTCTAACATAGAATCTAGAAATAAAATTTCATAATGCAGTGGTTCTCCAATTTTAATGTAAATAAGAATGTTCTTACAGAGATAGTTTAAACTCTGTGTGTGTGTGAATACTATCACAAGTGAATTGCATTCAGCAGATTAGATTGGAGGCCATGAATTTTCATTTCTAATAAGCTCACTAGTAAAGCCTATACCACTGGCTTATACAATAAGTAAGTAATACTTGTTTGATGATTGAGAAATATACATAATGATATGTTGCTTGGGTAAAAGCAATGACATTTAGCTTACTTGAGTTATTATCTAATTCTCTTTTTGAGTGAATTATGTAAGGACTATTCTATTTTTCTTTTTAAGAAGGCTTTTATGTTGATAAAACCTTCATAGCCATGCTCATAACTGTCCTTCATATTTCATTTATCACTTTGCTCTCCCACGATCTTCCCTGTAGTCACAACAATCTCTTCTATTTCTCCTAATTTTCTTGAATGTACCCACGAAAATCATTACATATGGTTTTCTCTCTGTCTTAAACATCCTGTATTAAATCAAATTTTATCTTTGCAGAGTGAGCTTAAATATATCAATTGATTCATAATATCATAATTCACTCCTTTAACTCAGCATTGTACTATAAATTAAGGTCATTGATACTTTCCCAAAGAAATTTGTGCAACCAAACAAATTGCATTAAGGGTGGGCAGTTATGTCCTCATTTCACCTACATTATGCATATCTTTTAATACTTTACACAACCTCCAATACTATATATAGCATTATTGCATGCATAACCTAAACACAGTAGATAGGTAAGAGATAGTAGTTAAATTAAAACTAAAAATAATGGCAATTTAAGAACATGGTAATGCAGTATTTTATTTCTGAAATGGTGAATGAAATTTTTATGTTGACAACTACTAGCCTGATTCTTTGTTAAGATAAATTCTTTTTTCTAGAATAGTTATCTAGAGGGTTTTAGAAGAGAGAAAATTTTTCTCTACTACTGTGGCTTCTTTCTAGGCTGGTCTAGCAAGCAATCAAATTAACATGAAATTAGTGAGAAAAGAACAAAAGTAATTTATTTATATAAATGGGATATTCACAGTGGATAGATTTTAAGTTCAATGAGAAAAAAATGAGAGTACATATTCCGAGTTAAGGAATAGAATGAGACCTGGGGTTTCTAAGAGGAGGACTCAAATGAAGAGAAAAGAGTGACTCATGCTGAAGACCAGATGTGCAATAATTAGATGTTTACCCTGATATACAGATAGTTTTCTCTGATAAAAATTTATTTCTATCAGAATTTTGGAATGGATTGCCAAATTTCAACCCCCCCATGTTTAAGTTATGGTAAAGACATTCTTTTTTTTATATTTAAGATCAACTTTATTGTATAAACTGATATAAAGTAATAAAACATTGAGAAATATGTTTACAGATTCAAAAAGCTCATTTCTCTGTAGTAATAATCCCTATTTTTTAATAATTATCTTTATTTAAACACCGTGATTACAAATATGATTATAGTTGTATGATTACAGTCATGTAAAGAACACCCCCCTTCTACCAGTGCAACATTCCCACCACCAATTTCCCAGATCTCCCTCCTCCCCACCCCCCTACACCTGTACTCGAGACAGGCTTTCTACTTCCCTCATTCATTCACATTGTTATGATAGTTTTCAGTGTAGTCATCTCTCCAACTGCACTCATCACTCTATGTGATGAGCTTCATGTCATGAGCTGCACCTACCAGCCCTCAAAAGACATTCTTGCCATCGGATGGAGTCTTCACTAATCTCAGTTCAAAATAATCCATGCCAAAAGGGAGATCTTACTTTTTCATTGAAATTCTTTGATTTGCAATGCTAATAATATTGGTTTCTTATGCATGTAATTCCAGCACAAAACCCCATCATCAGTGTACCCAGCTTCCTCTCCCAAATACCCCAACACCCCTCCCCCTCCTAACCTCAACTCAGCTTTATGAATTATTAGTTCATCCATTATTTTGCTTTCATACCTTTGTTACTACCTTGCAACAAGGAGATGATTCTGTATCTGTTCCTCTCATGACTAACACCAACCAGCTTGATATTTTCTAGTTCATCCATTTTGTTGCCAATTGTGTGATTTGATTCTTTCCTAGAGATAAATATCTTCTCATGTGTATACTCACCATAACTATCTGATGCTTTCATCTATAGTTAGGGGTTTGGGCGGTTTTCATATCTTTGCTATTGTACTAAGTGAATAAATTGGAAATATTTTTTACAGTGGCCATCACAGACAGTGATCAGGTTTTTATTTATTTTGTCTTTATTTACCAGGAGCCAGCTTGCTCCTGACTTTGTGCTCTGGAATCACTCCCAGAATGGCCTGGGAAAACATATGCAATGCTTGCAATCAAACCAATATTGGCTCTGTGCAAAGAAAGTGCATTACTCTCTGTATTAGTATATAGGCCCCCAAAATGTCAAATCATCATAAGGCCTATTCTGAAGACTTTGGGGAAGCCTATCTATCTTTTGCTTTCCAAAGGATTCCTTAAACAGAGAAAAAATGAAATGAACACGTTGTCATTCCCCAGGTATTATTTTCTGTAGGTTCATTTTACAGTTAAATCTTACAAAATTCTTCCTCTTTTTCATTTTGCCCCACTGACCCATAAGATAGTGAGTCATGAGACAGTATGTATTAGCTATTAAAAGCTCTAGAAGTAAACCTATTATCAAACTATGAGACAAATAGCAGTATTTTGCAGATTCTACATAAATAGTTGTATAATTTTGTGTAGATAAGAATAATACCTTGTTTAGGAAAAGTGTAGAACACGTTTTGTATAACAGAATAATAAATGAAGTTACTGAGATCAATTATAACAAAATGTAATTAACATTTCCTTATATTTTATAACTTAGGCTATATGAAGGATTTTTAAAAATAATTTATTTATTTAAACACCATGATTACAAACATAATTGTAGTTGGGTTTCAGTCATAAGAAGAACACCCCCCTTCACTGTGCAACCTTCCCATCACCAATGCATCCATCTCTTTCTGCTATGCCGCCCACCTGTATTCGATACAGGTTTTCTATGTCCCTCACTCACTGACATTTTTATGATCATTCTCAGCATACTTATTTCTCTAACTTCACTCACCAATCTTTGTGGTGAGCTTCATATATTGAGCCGGTTCTTCCGGCCCTCATCTCTGGAAATTAATTCAATGTCTTTAATTTTTCTTAAAACCCATAGATGAGTGAGACTATTCTGCGTCTCTCTCTCCCTCTGACTAATTTCACTCAGCATAATAAATCCATGTACATCCATGTATAGGAAAATTTCATGACTTCATCTCCCCTGATGGCTACATAATATTCCATTGTGTATATGTATCACAGTTTCTTTAGCCATTCATCTGTTGAAGACATCTTGGTTGTTT
Organism: Suncus etruscus; assembly: GCF_024139225.1. Lineage (NCBI taxonomy): Eukaryota > Metazoa > Chordata > Mammalia > Eulipotyphla > Soricidae > Suncus > Suncus etruscus. The sequence continues at coordinate 83,913,085 of NC_064868.1, forward strand.
CCAGAATCTGGCTATTGTAGATAGTGCTGCAATGACTATAAGTGTGAGGAAGTGATTTTTGTATTGGATTTTTGTGTTCCTAGGGTATATCCCTAAGAGTGTTATAGCTGGGTCAAATGGGAGCTCAATTTCCAGTTTTTTGATGAATAGCCATGTTGTTTGTCATAAGGGCTGGACTAGATGGCATTCCCACCAGCAATGAATAAGATTTCCTTTCTCCCCACATATCTTGCCAGCACTGATTGTTCTTGTTCTTTGTGATTTGTGCCAGTCTCTGTGGTGTGAGATTGTATTTCATTGTTATTTAGATTTGCATCTCCCTGATGATTAGTGATGACGAGCATTTTTTTCACCTTTTAGACGATTGGATTTCCTCTTTGAGAATATGTCTGTTCATTTCTTCTCCCTATTTTTGATGTGGTTATATGATTTTTTCTTGTTAAGTTCTGTCAGTATATTGTATATCTTAGATATTAGCCATTATTTGATAAATATTGGGTGAATAGCTTCTCACATTCTGTGGAGTGCTTTTGTATCCTAGGCATTATTACCTTTGAGGTGCAGAAGCTTCTCAGATTAATATAGTCCCATTTGTGTATCTCTGCTTTCACTTTTTGGAGAGTGCTATTTCTTCCTTGAAGATGCCTTTAGTTTCAATGTCCTGTAGTGTTTTACCTACGTATTGTTCTATATACCTTATGGTTTCAGGTCTGATATCAAGGTCGTTAATCCATTTGTACTTGACCTTGGTGCATGATGTTATCTGGAGGTCTGAATTTGTTTTATTTTTTTAACAAATGGCTGACCAATTGTGCCAGAACCATTTGTTGAAGAGGCTTGCCTTGCTCCATTTTACATTTCTTGCCCCTTTCTCAAAGATTAATTGATTTTATATTTGGGGAGCATTCTCTAAATACTACAGTCTATTCCACTATTCTGAGAGTCTGCCATTATTCCAATATCATGCTGTTTTAATGACTATTGCTTGTAATACAATGCAAAGTTGAGAAAATTGATACCTCCCATAATTCTTTTTCCCAAGTGTTGCTCTAGCTATTCTTGGGTGTTTTTTGTTCCAGATGAATTTCAGGAGTGTTTGATTCACTTCTTTGAAGAATGTTATGGTATCCTTAGAGGGATTGCATTAAATCTGTACAATGACTTGGAGAGTATTGCCATTTTAATGATGTTAATCGTCCCAATCCTTGAGCCTCCATTTCTGCTTATCCTCTTATATTTTTTGAAGCAGGGTTATGTGGTTTTCTTTGTATAAGTCCTTCACATCTTCAGTTAAATTGACTCCAAGATATTTGAGTTTGTGTGACATTAATGTAAATGGGATTGTTTTTCTTGATATCCATTTCTTCTCTATTATTATTGGTATATAAGAATGTCATTGATTTTTTGAGTGTTAATTTTGTAGACAAACAGCAATATTTCTAAATTTCATTATGTCTCTTACTTAGCTGTGTGGCTTCTGAACCACGTAGGTTTCCTCATCTATTAATACGGAATAATCATACCTTCTGAATAGGACTGCTAATAAAAATCAACCAGATATCTAAAGAAATAAATCCAATTTTAAGTATTCTTATCAATTGCTATCAATAAAGAAACTCATTCTCTGCATTATCTACCTAGGACTGTTTGTGTGAGAAACTACAAAGATAACAGAATAACTGAGCTCTTTCCATCATCTATTTTACAACAACACACCCGTCAGTCAAAGAATAACTTGAAAAAATTTATATATTTACCGGATAGTAACCTTTAGATGTGAAGGGAATAATTCTACTTTCTTGTCTCTCTACTGAGTTTACTGAATTCATTTTAAGGAAAATGTGACCTACTAATATGTGAAATATCCAAGTTTCGCCCAATTTTATTGATTTAAAAAGGCAATAATTTGATGTCAGATTGTCTGAAGTTACAATGATTCTATGAGCACCAAATCATCGGGGTCTACTTATTAGTAGCTTATATACATAATTCAATGACTGTACAATTTTAAGCAAAGATTGAAAGATAACTGTATTTTTAATGTTTATGTTCTGGCATAAATATTACTAACATTTTTACATACCAAATTGTTCTCTATTGATTCAGTATCTCTGGTACATTGAATACAACATATGATGTTAACTAGTTATAAAACAGCCTCTTTTATTATAATGCTTTTCATATATGGACCACTACTTGGGATACCACCTTGGCTAACTGGCCCAGAAGATATTCAGGTATTACCGGAACTACATTTCTCATTACTGGAGGGAAGGCAGACAGACATGAGTTCCAAGAGACCAAACTCAAGACCTTGAATTTAATATTAATTACTTATACCACCTTGAACAATCTTCCTAATCTTTTAAGACTAAAAGTTTTCATTAATTCCCATACTGATTAAAAAAGTCATAAATTATATATATTTTTGTAACAGAAAGCTATTATTCAGTTTTGAATCTTTAGCACCTAGTACAATGCCTGCACTTTATTCTGAAAAATTGAGAGTATTCTCTACATAAAAGAAGGGAAAAATGCAATGAGAGCTCAGAGCAGACAATATCACTTGGAGATTTCCAGTTGGCTCATGAACATGGACCTACTTATAATGTTGTGATTGTTCATTTTCATGGCAGCTTAGCTAGGCTATAGTAGCTAATTATCTAGTCTAACACTAATCTAGAGATTTCTGCGCAGCTATTTGTGGTTGTGATTAACATTCTATAATCAGTAGACCGTAAGTAAAGGAAAACATCCTGGATAATATACTTGGACCTTATCCACTATAAACATTGGTTTCTTTAGCTGCAGTAGAAAAGACAATAGTGATAACTTTCAGAATTTGTTAGGAGGGTTAAAATTTATAATTTATAAATTTTATTTATTTAATACTTTAGCTTGTAATCAATTCCTATTCCTATACCTAATCCTCCAGTTGTTGTTAATCACCGTTTTACTCTATAGCTACAAATCTGACATTTCATCAACAGCACATATAAGTGATACCATGTAGTATGTGTTTTTGTCTAAATTATTCCACTTCTCATTATTATCTTTATGTTCTAGCCATACTGTTGCAAAAGCAGGATTTTTTCCCATAGCTGTTTAATATTCAACCAGAATATTATTCCTTCCTTATTTTGTTGAAAGAAGTGGAAGTACAAATGTTTCTTCAAAACAGCAATTTCATTTTTTGATAAATATTTGACAATGGAGTTTCTGGATCATATAGTACTTCTGTTTTAATTTTTGAATGCTGTTTTATCAAGAGATAAAGTTAGTTTACCAACAGTATCCCCAAATTACCTTTTCTCCTAATCCTTACCAACACTTGTCCCAATCCTCACCAACACTTGTTGTATCTTTTCTTTTTAAAAACATCAGTGAGATAACACTGGGCTTAAGGTTCTTGTTTTGAAAGCCTCTGCTGTTGGTACTTGAAATAAAAACAGCAAAGAAAATGTGAACACTTTAAGATGTGACATTTAAGATGATCATTTTCAGAAAGTGATGCTCTGCTGTTATTAATATACAATGGAAAATATACACAATTAGTATTAGAAGCAATTGTTAAGAAGTAAACAAGCAAGCAAACAAGGTCAAGAATTAGAAGGGGTGGCAGAGCGGTGGTGCAAGTGGTAGGTTGTTTGCCTTCCACGTGCTAACCTAGGATGAACTCCAGTTTGATCCCCTGGTGTCCCATGTGGTTCCCAAGAGTGGAGTGATTTCTGAGTGCATAGCCAGAAGTAAACCCTGAGTGTCACAAGGTGTGGTCCAAAAAGCAAAAAAAAAATCAGAAGAATCAGAAGGGAAATTAGGCTACTCAGGAATTAGTGTTTCAGAATCATACTTTTAAATATACATAAAAACTGACAGGTAGGGGTTGGGTGGGGAGAAGGGAGATTTGGGACATTGGTAATGGGAACGTTGCACTGGTGATGGGTGGTGTTCTTTACATGACTGAAACCCAAACCCAATCATGTATGTAATCAAGGTGTTTAAATAAAATATATAAAAAAATAAAAAAAGAAAATCTTTTGTTAGCAAATTCAAAAAAAAATACTGAAGTACTTCTGTACTTCATCTATTTGAACAGATTAAAGAAATTATGTCCTGTAATCTGTGTGCTATTGAATACTTAAAATGCTTATTGTTGAGCAATGTAGCACTGAAAGAACAACCTAAATGACATAAGCAATATTGTGAACCAGAGTATATCACATGTGGATAGGATATGGTGTCTGTTTCCCTAGCAATACTCGGATACGACTATCCAAATAATAAGTATGGTATTTTCTGTACACCAGCAGATGAGTATTACTGATAATAGAGTAACCAAGGACTAAAAGGCCATATTCATCTGTTAAAACATCTGAGTATCTATCTAAATTAGTAACATCAAAGGGGAGAATTACCTTATATCATTTATGTAATTCAGCCAGGTCCAGGTCTATTTGCACGCTGTCTATAAATGTATATTTTGTTTGCACATATAACACATTTGGATTATACAATAAAGGGTTTTACCTTCTTTTCATTTTCAGTCGTTTCTAAGTCAGAGGTCTAAAAAGTCTTTCTATAAATATTTTATGGTAGTTAGTTAAATAGATACTTGAAAGAAAAGCTGGAGTGAGAGGAGGAGAGGTGAATAACATAGATAAGTACATGGGCTTCCTGAACATAATAGCATTGGCCTAACCAGAACAGCTTTGGTTTTGGTTAAGAAGACCTTGTTTAGAGCTTCAGTAGTTCAACCATGACCAAATGTGGGCTGGGCACTATGAAGTATTGGTTGAGAACCCCAAATCAAGGGGTTTCACACAGACTCAGCAGAATATAAACACCTATTAATTAACTTATTCTAACCACAAATTAATCTTCAGTCTATCTTTGAATCTGCTCACTTTCATGCCTTGGTTCTCATGATCTTTTGAACACAAATTTTTGCTATCATTACCTGGAGTGCTTTCTCTGACAAAGCACTGAGGAGCTTCTCTTTTTCCTCTGGTAACAGAACTACATAATAAATCATCAAAATTTTTGACTTTATAATCTCATAGTTCTATGCTGCCAGCATTCAAATCTAAGCTCCAATACTTACACACCAATGTCCTCATCCATCAAATGAAGAATTAAAGAGTCTATGTCATAGATCTTATTGAGAATCAAATTAGTGTGAACATATTTATACAAATACATGCACATACAAATATGCATGTATATTCATTTATAGAATAAGATCAGATTATACTTAAATAATATATTTAATAATTATTTAAATATAAGAAATATTTATATTTATTAAATATCAACACACACAATTATCTATTTGAATAAGGCATGATCCAGTTTTACAAAGGATTTTTTGTTAAACGACTTCTATTTTTGGGGGGATTGGGACACACCCAGTGATGCTCAGGGGTTACTCCTGACCATGCACTCAGAAATCGCTCCTGGCTTGGGGGACCATATGGGATGTCGGAGATAGAAACTAGGTCCATCCTGAGTGAGCTGCATGCAAGGCAAACACTCTAGCACTGTGCTATCGCTCCAGCCCCAAATGTGACTTCTTCAATATGTGAACAAAGACAGGGTTTTTGATATTTTCGTTTCTAATGTCACATTTTTATTGTAGTTTTAGTAATATGATACAATATCAATGCTCAACATTCCCCACCATCATAGTGCCCAAGACAAGACCTTCCATCATTGTAGTTTTTCACTTAAAATCTTTGTTATATAATCTTTATTTACATAAATATTTAGTTACATTAGCAACTTACATATTTACAGGTTTTAAGATAACTTGTAAATAAGATTCAGCTGCATCCGGTGCATCACTTAGCAAACTAGGCTTCTTCCTTTATATTTTCTTTCTTCCACCCAGTTCTCTCACGGCATTTTCATTTGATTAATGTTTACAAATATCAATACAAAATGTACAAGTGCCTTTGCGTGTCACTTTAGGATATATTCTTCAATGGCTTGTTCCTTTTTCTTCAAGTATCTTCATTCTCAATAAGACTCATTTGGAAACTCCTGATAAAACATCATTTCAAGTTATAGGAATCAGAAAAGGCTCAATGTTTTCACTTAACAGAATGAGAATGATCCTCAATAAACAGAAAATTTAAGACTGTTAAATGAAGAACAAATCATAGTATTCCTGAAGCCAATGTGAGATAAAATTGAAATCTCACATTCAAGCTCATAAAATACACAAGGAAGTTACTAACGAATGCAAGAACCAGTAAAATATAGATTAATCATAGTTAAAATCATCTACCCTAAGTCAACATAATTCTCCAAAAGTATTTTCCTGAGTGTCCAAACCAATAACTCCTTTCTGTTAGAACTCACTCTGCTTTATTTGTGGAAAGTCATATAGCATAAACAAAGGAAGCAGAATACTTACAAGAGGGGGTCTGAAAGCATTTTAGAACCATAAAAAATTCTGATGTCTATTTTATTGTCAAGTCTTTTGTTATGAGATGTTAATTGAGTCATAAAAGAGTAAAAACAATTTTATGCGGCCCTTCCGTGACCCATCAAATTTATATTTATATGTCTTAGTTTTATAAGTAACTTTATTTTACATGAAAGACTGAAAACATGTATAATATATCATTTATATTAAAACATATTCCATGATTGAGTAATTAACTCATAATCCCTTGTCTGTGTTGGCCTTCAGAATTCAATGTGATGTTATTGGAAACTCAATAGTATTTAATAATTGTTATTTTAAAAGCCATAAACTCAAGACTTTATTACTGAAGCTATTTTATTGAGCAATTACTATATCTAATATAGTTTTTTTCTGTCTCAATACATAAATAGCTGGCAAGGGCTTTAAAATATGGTCTGAATTATTGTTTACTGATTGGAACATGTTTTATGTGCTACCACAGAGCTTATTCATTCCTGCCACTCATGCAAAATTTAGCAAAATTCATTCTTGTGAAATTTGCGAATCATTACATTTTATACATCACTAAATTCAGATCAAGCAGATGGCTAAGCACTAGTATCCTGTCAGTTTTATTTATCATATCCTCCAGTAGCTGTGGTTAAGTCAGTTTTCCAATAACAGAAATCAAACAATGGTTCGTTTTCACTTAAAGCTACACAAACTTCTAGTATATTTATATAAGATACTTCTCCACATCAATTTCTCTTTGGTCTCAGGGTGAAGTGACAATACAGCTGTTAGAAGCTTACCTTGGATGCAGTCCACTCCCCAACGATTGGCATGGTCCCCTGAGCCTGCTACTAGTGATCCCTGACCACAGAGTTAAAAGTAAGTCCTGATCATCAGGTGTGGCCTCACATTTAAAAATATTTATATAGTTCTTTGGTTTATATGATTCTACAACTGGCATATTATACTCTATAAATAACAAAAAAATTTTGCATTCCCCTCACTCATACCATTTTCTTCTGCTTGAGAAGAAACTCTCACTAAACTCTCCCCAAATCCTTCTTACTAATTTTCTAGGCTTATTTCAATTCCAAATCATATGGAAACTCAAAACAACCAATGAAAACACATATATAACAAGAGTTGAATCATATATCTAATTATCAATTTGAACTATTTGGTCTCTGACTCCTGAAATTGATCCCACATGGTCCCCAAAAGAGATAGAAATTTTATGGACACCGGAATTTAAACGTATAACTTTGAGAACTATGCGAAAATACATTTTATGAGTTAAGCTATCCAGTGTGTAATATTTTATTATGGCATCCCCAGCAAATTAATACAGCACTTTCTGTGGGTGATGATGTTTCTTTTCTTTTAGTTTTAGTGGGCTTCCTCCAAGGTCTGTGCTCAGGAATTACTCCTTGTGGGTGATTAGGGAATCCTATTGGATGTCAAGGTTCTAAACTAAGCCCACCACATGTAGGGCAATTGTACTACCCACTGACTATATCTCTGGCCCCTTCTTCAGAACTTTGACCTGGACAACTAATGTAAGCCTCTCCATGCTTAGTTTCTATTTTCATATGCTTTAGAAATCTCATCGTAAGGACTATAGAGGTAGTACAGAGGACAATCTAGGTTTGATCTTGATTCCCTTAGTTCTGCCAGGAGAAAAACCTGAGCACCATTGGGAGTTGCCAAAACAACAAAAGTAAAGAAAAATTATACCACCTTAATTTTGCACTGCAGAATTATCTACTCCCATTCTACTACCAATGTAATTTCTTATTTAGCCCTTCATCTACCACTTATCACAACTTTCTATACTTTTGCTACCTAGTTTAAATACTTTAAGAATCTAGACCCACTTGTGTACTGGGGAAGGAGGAAGGCAGTATTTCTGGAATAACTCCAGTTGGCTTCTATCAGGTCTACCATGATAGAAGAGTATTACTTTTATTTATTTATTTATTTATTTATTTATTTATTTATTTATTTATTTATGTTTTTATGTTTTTACCATGGCCCAGCCACTGTCGATGATGCTCCTCTCCTCAGCAGTGCCAGATCTCACACCCAAGAGTAGTCCTTTTAAAGCCAATACAACACTGTTGGTCACTCTGAGTTGTCTTATAATCTTCAGATATTCAATTTTCTACTTTTGCTATTACTGTTTTGCCCATGTTTGATTTTTTTGTATTTTTATGTTTTCCTTCCTTTTTCCTTTTCTTTTCTTAAACTGATTTTTATATTCTCTAGGACTCCTCCCTTTCTTTTGTTTGTTTGATTTTTGCACCCCCCCCCCCATTTTTCTTTTTCTTTTTTTTCTTACCTTCAAACAGAACCACATAACTTGAACCATCTTGTTTTGCCTCACAAATTGAAGGGGAAATAATGGAGGGCACCAAGACCAAACAGTCATATATAAAGATCGAATAGAAATAAATAATGATCAGACTTAAACACCAAATCCAAAGCCAACTACAACAGAATCAATACCCAGTCTACAACTAGTTAGACACAGAGGGGACCACTTATACTAGCAGCCCGGTGGGGCAAAGGAGGGTCGATATGGTATGCATGGTGGGAACAGGGGTGGAGGGAGGACAACATTGGTGGTGGGAATGCCCCTGATTCAATGACACTATGTACCTAAAATACTACTGTGAATGATTTTTAATCCACTTTGGTCAAAATAAAAATTATTAATAAAAAATACTGATTATACGGATCCCTACAGAACTTTCCTTTAGGTAGTTGATTAGAGAATGTACAAATATTAAGCCATGATATATTTTGCTGCAAAATAGCAATTGTCATAAAAATTATAATATTGGTACTGAAAATAAAGCTTATTGAGTAATGCATTTACCCTACCCAATGTCAAGTCTGTCCCCTGAGCACTTTGTCAAGAGTGATCCTTGACTACAGAGCCAGAAGTAAGTCCTGAGCACTGTTCATTATGGTTCAAAAACAAAAAAAATAAAAAACAAAGTTAAAGTAAATGAGCATGGCATGTGTGTCAGGAAGTGAAACTTCTTTTATTTAATTATCAAAATTAAATGACTTAATATCTGATCAGTACTAATTCCCAAACAAATTGTGATGTGTAAAAAATTCAGGTGCCAAAAATATATTGGAGGAGCCTTTATTAACCAGCTTTATTACAAGACCCTAACTGCCATTTTTGACTTTTAAACTAAGCAGCCTCTTTCCTGCTACTCTGCATCCATCCTGTATCAGCAACCCTTTAATTATAAACCACAGACCCTTCCCTGCTGTGGGTGGGTCTCGCCATCCAAGTGAGATTAGCATATGGCATTGGAAACAAGCAATAGGGTGCTTGCTTAGCATGAGGCTGACCCAGGTCTGAAACTTGGTCCTCTATATTGACCCCTGAGCTTCACTAAATTAAACATGACTTCTGAAAGTAGTCAGGAATGAACCCTGAGCACCATCTGGTTTGGCTTAAAAACAAATGCAAAGGGGCCAGAGAGATAGCATGGAGATAAGACGTTTGCCTTGCATGCAGAAGGACAGTGATTCAAATCCCGGCATCCCATATGGTCCCCTGAGCCTGCTAGGAGCGATTTCTGAGCATAGAATCAGGAGTAAGCCCTGAGTGCAGCTGGTTGAAACCCAAAAACCGAAAAAAAAAACCACAACAACAAATGCAAAACAAAAATATATTGGGGCCAGATAAACACAGTGGTTAAGGCCTATACCTTGCATATAGCCAACTTAGGTTTAACTCCTAACATAACATGGTCCTAATGTATCCCTGGTACACCTTCTAGGTTCCTGAGCACCACTGGGGTAATCTGGGTAATGCATGCACTTCAGGACCCTCACAGTACTGCATCCTTAGGCCCTAAATTGAACTTCTGGACCAGATAACTGAGAATTACAAAAAGGAGCCACCTAATCACTGCTTGGGAGATTTGGTCAACCAAAGAAAAAATGTGTTGAAGTTCATAAAACCTGTTAAAGAATATATATCAAATCTAAGTAAGTTTCAAAGTTTTCTTCAAGTACATTTTGATTCTTTCCCCTTTCCCCCCCCCCACATGAATACTTCAAACTAAGCAAGAGATATCAAAATAGAAGCTACAGAAACAGTATAAGGAACAGTTCTGTTTTCTCCTAGATGATACCTCAGATACTTTCGAGACCCAAACTCCTCGATCCAACTATCAGCCCTACTACATACAGACTGACAATAGAAAAGTTCTTTCTGCTCAGAATCACAGGCTCATCCAGAAATTTGCAGGCAGCTTAACCTCTGGCCAGCTGTTTGCTTTGTCCTTCTCTATTGAAGGGGAGTCTCACAATTCTTTGCATACTTTGGAAAGTTGAAGGTTTTCTTTTATTTCTGGTTGCTGTATAATCTCTGTTGATTAGTTTTGAACTTCTAGATTTCTGCTTCTGCAATTTGAAAGATACAACCAACTCTGGGCATGCCTGCCAGCAATTTTGTCTATCGCAGTACAACTGGTATTTATGGTGAACGTTATCTGAATATTAGGAATGTCACCATCAGCTTTTGAAGTTCTTTTCATCATAAGCTTTCATCCAGAGTGGTTTGGTTGTCAATAGACGTTGGGAACCTCTGAGTGTACTTTGTAGGAATGAGGGTGTGTCTTTATATAAGGGGTATCAGAGGCTCCCCTGCTAATTCAGAGCCAGCAGGCATAGGGGTAGCAGAGACACACAATGAAGCTTGCACGATCTATTGTCACTCTTCCAAAGAGCTACCTATGCAGCATGCACCAGAAGTCACTCCCTTCTCAGGATTGACTGTCTTGGGAAGCAGCTTTACACTCCAGAAATGATTGTAATTTCTGGACTTTTGAGGCACAAAAGAGAATTACCCCTTCAGCATCCTTCAGCAATTACTCTCCACTAGCTTCAGGGCCCCAGAGGAGATGGAAGCATTGAGATGTGCAAAGTGAACACACAGACTTATAGAACAGAATCCATTTCAGGTCTGGCTTGAGCAAAGTAAGTTGATACTGTGTGATTTCTCATAGGAAGACTATGATCTGTACCCTAGAGTCTTGAGGGGAGGGTATTATCTTTCTTGTGATTGCTTTTGAACTCTTCACATCGGGCAAGTTAACATATGGTTGTTATAAATGTCCCCTCTCCTGGTCAGTATTGATTTTTTATGGATTTTGCTTCCAAAATGTCATTTTGATGTTGAAGAAAGAAACATCAGACAATTTGTTACCTACTTCAAAAAAATCAGCACATTTTCCCTTAGAAATTGTTTTGTTTAGAAAGAGGTAAAGTTGAGGTGGAAACCTAGGGCAAAGATAGGGCTGTTACAAAAGGTTTGTTAATGTTTCTCAGAGTATTAGATCATGTGGTTCCCTGTAGTCTTGGTAGACTGACACTGTGAATTATTTAAGTAGGCTGGAACAGTAATTACTGAATTTCCTACTTTGTTTTTCCAAAATAGGCTTCGACAAACTCTTTAATTTTGCTTAGCTCCACCAAAGAGTTACACTCTGTGGAAAATGTTATTTCATTTGTATTTTGCAATCACATATTCGAGACACTAGGGTGGTCAAATTCAAACATCAATGAGTTCAATTTGATGATTTATTCAGATAGGCTCTATTGCTTTTCTTTCCTTTGCATGACAAATACACATCAGAAGTGAATGCTGAGATGGCACCCCAGAATACAAAGAACACTACCTAACCATCATGGCACTCCTCAAAGTCTTTTGAATCTCTGGGCATCGTTTTTGCTCACATCTCAGTTTCCAAGCCCTAAATAAATGGTTCTACACAAGTGCCTTTTCCCACGGCCAGACCACTTGATCCAAGTTCTATTATGTCATGTCCAGATCATCACAGCTTCTTTAGCAGTAGCATTTATTTCTCCTTTATCTGATCTCACCATTTCTTCTTCCCCATCATTTATTTATTCAGTAATCTACTCAGCCAACCAATACTTAGTAGCAAAGCAAAATAGGTCGCTCTAAAAGATGGTACCGGAGCATGCAGGATATTTTTGCACTGAAGATAATTAGGAAATAAATGCAGAAGAGGCTTTCTTTACCTCTCTCTTACTGGCATAATTGATGCTAGATAGACTAACAAAAGGAAGAGGACTAACACCAGACACAATTAGAGTGTTATTCATCTAATAATTCTTGATTCAAGAAAACGCTGCAGGATATGGGTTTCAAAGCCTTTCTATGTCCCTTTGTCTCTGCTTGAGAAAAAATAAATAACAAACAAACAAATGTTTATTTACTGCCATTCTCTGCTCTGAAGGACTATATGTGCACCTCCTTCTCTGAGCTCAAGATATCAAATAAGCCTTGATTCTCTAAATTGAGGGTATAAAATGCTTTTTAGGGTCCTCCAAAACATGTAATTAAATCTATTTGGGTCCAGAGTGGTAGTATAGGGGTGAAAGTACTTACCTTGCATATGGCCAAGAAGAGCTTGATTCCCAGAACTACATAGTCATTGAGCACGGAGCCAAGAGTATTCGCTATGCACTGCATGGACTGCTAGGGATGGCCTACCCGCCTCCACCTATTTTTGTCTTGTTAATCTACCTACATCTAATGATTAGATCAGTCACAAGGACCTAGAATAATTAACATAAATTTTCTCCTCTCCTACACATAAAAAGTTCATTCATGTACCAAAATCGTTTATGTACCATTACTATCATGTAGATACTGAAAATAAAAGGATGAGCTAAATACAACTAATATTCACAGAAACTAATGCTATGCTATCCTAAGGTAGGTTTCTTATTACACTAACCCTTTCTCAAAACCATGTTCCTTCTTATTTACCACATAAAATATTGATTGTATATAAGATCACTTTACTTTTCCAGGCAGTATGGATTATGGAATCAGAAGACAGAGTTTTAAGTACTTAGCCATTTGTAGCTGTGTTCCTTTACTTATTTATTTTGTGGTTATTGTGCCACACCATGTGTGCTCAGGGCTTATTCCTGGTTCTGCACTCAAAAAGTACTTCTGGTGGGACTTGGGGGCCATATAGGATGCTGGAGATTGAACCCAGGCTGACCGCATGCAATGCAAGTGCCCTACCTGTTGTACTATTGCTCTGGCCCACCATTAATTAACAGAATGGTTTATGGTTCTGTAGTCACCAGTTTCCATACCTTTAAAGCATACTACCATTTAAGCACTCATTAAAAGTTCTAGCTTTTGCTTGCCTATAAATAATTGGTGTTTCCCCTAGACTCGTATGAAATCAGTATATCACAGAGTTTATACATGACAAATTAAAGGTGCTAATTGAACAGTGGAGGAAACCTGGGTACAATTTGGAAAACAAGTGACTTGTGTTGACATGGAGATTTACATAACTCTAGAATAAAAGGAGTTGCAGTATCTAGACCTTCTAACTACCAGTCATAACAACGCAAGAACCTTAAACTCTATAAACCACAGGGACTAACATCAGACAAAAAATGCACACTACCTGAACTACACAATATTTAAAACCAAAACGGCCAGCAAAAGCTTCTGGACAGAAAAAAAACCCACTTAAACTTTTGAGGTTGACTTGAACTAATATGCAAGTGCATGGAAATGTAAAAAACTACTATGTCTTCAAGTGTAAGGAGTTACATTAGTTTATGGCTTTAGGTTGCTTTGTGTACCTCTAGAAAAATTTATAATGTACTGCAATCTGGGGTCTTGGGGGACAAAGTAATTGTACATGGGTTCTGTTCTATTGTCCTTTGATTGTAAGTTTAAAATTGGGGTGTCAGCAGGGGGATTTCTTCTGAGAACTCTGTTTTTTGAGTGATTATCCTTCCACTGTAACTTTACCTTGTCCTCTTTCTTTGCATCATTGTTCACATAATTAAAAATAAAAAAATTTCAAAAAAAGGAAGAGAAAACAGAAAAACAAAGAAAAAATAAAGCTTCTGGACAGGTACAATTCTCTTTACCTTGCCCTTCCCCCAAAAGTTTCAGATAAGGATAAGTTGAAATCTTACTTAAAAATCTTGGACTTCAAAATCCAAAAAACAAAACAAAAAATAATACAAAATAAAACTAAAAACAACAAACCTTGGGCTGGAGAGAAGCACAGCGGGATGGCGTTTGCCTTGCACGCGGTTTCCCAGGTCGGACCTGGGTTCAATTCCTGGATCTCATATGGTCCCCTGAGCCTGCCACGGACGATTTCTGTTTGTTTGGTTGTTGTTGTTGTTGTTCTTTTGTTTTAGGGCCACACCTGCTGAAGCTCAGAGGTTACTCCTGGCTATGGGCTCAGAAATCACTCCTGGCTTGGGGTACCATTGGGACACCTGGGCATTGAACCGCAGTCCATCCTAGGTTCGCGTGCACAATGCAAAAGCCCTATTGTTTGCGCCACCACTCCGGCCCATTCAGGGCTCAGTAACCCCTGAGCTAGGCCAGACGTGACCCCAAAACAAAAACAAAAACAAAACAAAAGAATGATTTGGAGCCAGAGCGATAGTGGTAGGGCATTTGCCTTAAGTGCAGCAGATCCAGGACGGACGCTGTTTCAAATCCTTGCATCTCAGAGGGTCCTTTGTGCCTGCCAGGAGCATCTTCTGAATGCATAGCCAGGAGTAACTCCTGAGCGTCAATGGGTATGACCCCCCCAAAAAAACAAACAAAAAAAAAACCGGGCCGGAGAGATAGCATGGAGGTAGGACGTTTGCCTTGCATGCAGAAGGACAATGGTTCAAATCCCGGCATCCCATATGGTCCCCTGAGCCTGCCAGGAGCGATTTCTGAGCGTAGAGCCAGGAGTAACCCCTGAGCACTGCCAGGTGTGACACAAAAAATAAACAAACAAACAAACAACAAAACTTTGAGTGCAGAAAGGAAAGATTATGTCTCAGTAAACCAGCTCAGGTGGGAGAGTATTGATCAATCTGGCACCTATCAGTGTGTGAACCAGTTCTCCTAAAAATAGGCTTCTCTCTCCCTGAAAACCTTATTGATTAGATGGTTTTAAGGACAAGAAGTCAACCATCTCATTAGGGTTTTAGCACCTGAATAAACTTATTTTTCTTGCATTATCTATTTTTCTCTTCAACACTCGTCTTTAAGAGGAGAGCACTAGAACCTGGGTTTAGTAACGGAGTAATATGCATAATACTAAACACACACTAGTAAAGACAACCCCTCCCTCACTCCCCTCTATCTAATGAAAGATGGTTTGGACCATCTTCTAATTTAGTAGTAGCTACTTGAGAATGACCTGGTTCTCACATTTTTTTTTTGTTTGTTTTGTTTTAGGTCACACCCAGCTGCAACCTTAGGAGTTACTCCTGGCTCTACGCTCAGATATCGCTCCTGGGCAGGCGCGGGGACATCTGGGATGCCGGGATTCGAACCAACATCTGTCCTGGATTGGCTGCATGCAAGACAAATGCCCTACCTCTGTGTTATCTCTCCGGCCCAGTTTCTTACCTTCTGACTTGAAAAATGCTTCCATTTTGGATGATTCCTTATAGCATGATCGTACTTGCTAAAGGGTATATTGTCATTGTCCCCATTCATTGACTGTTTAATAAAGCCAGTTACATCTTTAGAATTAACCCAGTTGGAATTTTAATATTTCATAACAGTAGGATTTTCTGTGAGGGTAAAGATGCAACAAAAACTAATAGGTAGAATAAGAATGAAATGTAATTATAGAAATCTAGAAGGCTACTCCTGGGTTCATTCTAACTGTGGGGTATAATTCACTGAGAAGACAGTAAGAAAATAGGCCCAGAGGGTTATGGAAGATTGTACAGATACCTAGAGATGGGAGAGATTTATTACATTTAGCAATAATGGCTACTCAAATAATAGAAGTACTTTTGTCCAACATGCATTAGTTGAAAATTTTCTCTGTACATATTACTGTTATTTTTGTGCATATTTCTCTATATGTATAACACTGATTCTATACATAGGTTAAAATAGGTAGAGGAAGATATGAAAAATATATTTAGTTGTTCCCTGTGTTTACCTCTAGTTGGATAAGCAAAAATCATGATTCAAAACATGCCAAGTAATTTGCTGTACAATTTAATGGGATGCAAATAGAAAACTATTTAAGTCATAGCAATGGTATGGTTTGAAGTACTACTCCATCGCCTTCCTCCTAGAAAGTCTTCTACTTTGGGGTATTGGTAATCCACAGGTTATTCATTTTTCCAAGCAGCATATAGTGAAATTAATCTCTTCCATAGTGCTAACTTAACTGCCTGTGTTAATTTAAAAGAAAGATTTTCAGATTTTTAAAATGCAAACATAAAAACTCTTGCAATAAACAATGTTTCAACTGGGTTATGTATACATAGGTAATCATGGCAGTATTCCTATCACCAATTTAGTTTTTCTTATATGGTATATCTATCACTTTGAGATTTCTGGATAAAATCAGCTTTGCATTCAACACATCAGATGAAGGGTTGATATCAAGTATGTATATAGTACTTGTAAGGAGCAACAATAACAACTACAACAAAATCACTAAAAATGGTGAGTGAAAATGAACAGGGACTTTTCTAAGGAAGGCCAAAATATGGTCAAGAGAAACATGAAAATATGCTCATCATCACTTATTACTGGGAAATTCAAATTAAGAACACAATAAAAGACTATCTCATACCAGTGAGTATGGCACGAGAATGGCACAGATAAAAATTTCCTTAACTGTGTTAATGCAATGCAGTGAAAAATTGACTATTGTTAGAATGTGCCTGCTAAAATGGCAGGCATGGTACAGTAGTGGGAAGGGTACTTGTTTTGCATGAAGCCAACTCTGTATAGAACCCCGCCATAACATATGGTCCCCAAAGCCCACTAGGAGTGATCCCTGAGCTCAGAGACAGAATTAAGCCCTGAGAACCAAGGGTCTGGCCTAAATATTTTTTAAAAAATGGCAAGCTGGTGTTAGAGAATGAATGGAGGGAACCTGAGAATGCTAGTGGAGGGACAAAGACCTTGGTAGTGGGATTGGTACTGAAACATAGGATGTCTAAAATCTAACTATAAATAACTTTACAAAGCATGGTGCTTTAAATAAAAATAAAATAATCAGCACTGGGACTAGCTAAATAGCACAGTAATTAAGGCACTAGTCAGACATGTACCAGGCCTAAGTTCCATGCCTAGCACCACATATGGTTCCCTGAGCATCTGCAGGAGTGATTCCTTAATATAGAGTAAGGAGTAAGCCCAAAGGATAGTCAGGTATGTTCCTAAAACCAGCAAAATCAAATCAAATAAAACAAAATGAGTCAGCCCTATTATTACAATGATAAGAAATGCAAGGAAGGAAAACAGAATGCAGACACTGTCATTAACCCCCAGATTCTCAAGTGTAAATTTTCTATTAGGCTCACAGTATTTGACTAATAAACAACAAAGCTAAACCATTTTCTTTCTTGTACTATTTCGAAGCTAGTGCCCTGCCCCGTTCCATTAATTTCTTCATTACTTCGCATAGGGCTCATCAAAGTTTAACTTTACTTTTTTCCAATTCAACTACCCCTCAGTCCTTTAAACATTCACCCCAGAATTGGTGTTATATCCCTAATAAAAAAGTGATGATTTAGCCTTAAAGACAAAAATCAGGTTAAAGTTGATAAATTGTTTTGGGAGATGAGATTAATGGCCTGAAATATATTATAGGGAATTATTGCACCTATTTTGAGTCTGAAGAAGAAAATTGGTTGACTTTCTTTCCCCTTTCCAGAGCAAAACATGGCCCTAAAAAAGCTAAGGAATAAAACATAGGCAAATGATTTATCTAGTTCAATCTAACCAGAAATAGAAAAGGAACCATAGGAGAAAATCTGATTTATGAGAATTGTCAGCAAAGAGTGTCAAGAAGTTTCGAGAAACCTGCAGGTGTTGCTCTTAGTCAAATATATGTCAACTTTTTATACCTAATAATGTGTCATGAATTAAAATGTATTTATGCATATAGATGGCACATTTGATTACAACTCAAAGAAGGAATAATGCCCCATTGCTTCACATTAATGCCTATTCAGAAAAAGTGAATTATTCTCTAGCAGATATACAGTGCTTAGCATATAGGAAGAGATAAAGTGATTCTCTTGTACTAACCAGCCTCACAGGTGTATTTGTTTGACTTTCAGAGAGTTTTGCAGGTCAACAGAACCAAAGTAGCTGTGTCAGTTAATAAGAATTAAATAGGTTATTTCAAAGCTCTTTGTGAACATAAATTACTATAGAAATTAAAGGCAAATAGAAACTGTACAGAATTTGCTACAGCAAGAAATTCTTCTTTGATATAAGGCTAATTTTAGGCTCTTAATTTTATGAAGCCCACTAACAAGATTTTTTCTGAATATTTACATGTTTACATGTATGTTTACTGAATGTTTACATGAATCAGAGAAATCTCCATTTTACTTATTTGTTTATAATAAGTATATTATTTATATAATAAATAAACACCAGGTGTTTTGGGCCACATCTGGTGATGCTCAGGGGTTACTCCTGGCCTTGTGCTCAGAAATCGCTCTTTGCTTGGGGGATCATCCTACGTTAGCACGTGCAAGGCAAACGACCTACTGCTTGGGCAACTACTCAGAACCCAGGAGTCTCCATTCTAAAACTTATCTCCAATACCAGGAAGACCAACAGAACTTACCTTTCAGCAATTCCACTTGGCATGTCCCCAGGGGTCCAAAACCACAATGTACAACCAAAAAAACAACATTTTCACTCCTTTGTTTATTACAGTGTTAGTCACAACGGTCAAGATCTAGAAACAACCTGAGGGTGAAGAATATATACCTGGGTAAAACTCCTATGGTATATATACGCAATGGAATGCTACTTGGCTGTTAAAAATGAACATAATTACAGTTGTTCCTTCATGGATGGAAACACAGGGCATTATGCTTGTGAAGTTTTTCAGAAGGAGAGTGCCATATGCTGAATGATCTCTCTCATATTTGTGAAGTGAAGAAATATAGTAAGGAACTAACAAATGACTATAGCATCAAAGCCTAAGCGGGTCTAAGGAAATGAGTTTATGGCAGATGGCAGGATGGGGAGGGCCCTAAATCAATGCTGGTGGGAGGAAGCTGACACCCTGGAGTAGGGTGTGGGGCTGCCGTGTTCTTGAATCCCAATTATTAGTGAGACTGCAAATTCCAGCATCTCAAATACAATTGAAAAGTATGTCAATAAAAATAAACAGAGGACAAGAGAGATAGTATAGCAGAGAGGGTGTTTACTTTGCATGCTTCCTACCTGGGATCCATTCCTGGCATCCCATATGGTCCCGAGCCTACCAGGATTGATTTCTGAGTGCAGAGGCAGGAGTAACACCGAATGCTGCAGAGTGACCCTCCAAACAAACAAACAAACAAACAAACAAAATGTTCTGAATTCAGAATAAAATATCAAGGAAGGCAGAGAGAAAACACAGCAATAGAGTATTTGCCTTGCATGCTGCCAACCTGGGAAGGACCCAAGCTATATCCTCGGCATCCCAGGTGTTCCTCTCTAGTCTGTCAGGAGCATTTTCTGAGTACAGAGCCAGGAATAACTGCTGAGCGCTGCCGGGTGTGGCCCCCAAACCAAAAACAAATAAACAGATAAATATTAGGGGACCAGTGAGATGGTTCAAAAAGATTAGTGTGTGTATTTGCATGTGGGGGACTGGATTCAATTCCCACCACCACATTATAACCCTCTGGGAATAGGCACTGCTAGGGATGGGCCAATATCCCCCTAAAATTAAGCCCCAAAAATAGAGGTCACTGGGGCACGAGGCACTCCCTGGGATCACATGGCTCCTGCTCTGAACCCCTGAGTTACTGGTACCTGCGCAGTCTTCTGTCCCAGGGATAGAGGCTGAAGGCAAAGGCTGAGGGGCTGGAGCAGTGGCACAAGCGGTAAGGCATCTGCCTTGCCTGCTCTAGCCTAGGGCAGATTGCAGTTCAATCCCCCAGCATCCCATAAAGTCCCCCAAGCCAGGAGCTATTTCTGAGTGCATAGCCAGGAGTGACCCCTGAGCGTCACCGGGTGTGGCCCCAAAACAAAACAAAACAAAACATAGTTTGTTAAAAGTAGAATTTGGGGGGCCATTGCACACGCTAGCCTAGGATGGACCAAGGTTCATCCCCTGGCTTCCCATATGTTTTCCCCGAACCAGGAGCGACTTCTGAGCACATAGCCAGGAGGAACCACTGAGCGTCACCGGGTATACCCCCCTCCCCCCAAACAGCGGCTGAGTTGGGAACGTAGTAGGGCACAAGTCTCGCTGCTTTGTGCCTTGGTGCACCATTTCTTCCCATCACCTAGTTACTTCCTGACTGCAACCTCCGTCCCCTTGGGACTTTTGAACGAAGAGATCCAGATTCTCTCCCCTGCAGTGCTGCAGAGCCCTTAAGCAGTGGCACCCTGGACACTGCAGAGCTGCAAACCTCCTTGCTGCCTTCTTTTTTTTTTGGGGGGGGGGAGCACACCCATTGAAGCTCAGGGGTTCCTCCTGACTATGGGGTCAGAAATCACTCCTGGCTTGGGGGACCATATGAGACACCGGGGGATCAAATCACAATTCGTCCTAAGCAAGTGCAGGCCGCTCAGGCTCCTCCTTGCTGCCTCTAGTCCAAACTACTGCATCTGATTTCCCTGCCCCCTCTTCCCCCACTCTCTCTGCTCTTCCTATGCAAAGCAGACCTCAGCTGCCTCTGCGTCCCACCCTTCTGCAGGTTTGCAGTCCGGCTACCCCAAACCTTGTAGCAAGGTGCCTCTGATCCTGATTGTAAGCCGAGGGATACACTCCTCGCCCTCAGCCAGTGTCCAGAGGACAACATCAGCAGTTGCAACCTCCAGTCTGTCAAAGTCTATTTGGAATGACCACTCTTAGCCGGTGAGAACATGACAACCCTGTATTCAAACAATACAAGTGGCACCATCACCTACACTGGCTCCAGTGGTTCCTCCCCAAGTGGCACTAGCCCAGAGTCCCTGTACAGCGACAGTTCCAATGGCAACTTGCAGTCCCTGACCCCAGGCTGCCCTGCCTACTTCCCTTTGTACTTCACTGGTTCCCTTACCCAGGACCCTGCTCACTCCTTTGGGAGCATACCAACCAGCCTGACTGAGGATGGCCCCACTTCCTCTTCATCTTAATCATCCTCCTTCTACAATGGGACCCCCAGAGTGTCTACCAGTGGCTCTGGAAGATAGCAGCCGAGTGTCTAGCAAGAACATCAGCAGCATCAGTAAGCTGAATGGCTTGGTGATGTTGTGCCAAGTGTGTGGGGACATGGTCTTGGGCTTCCATTATGGTGTGCAAGCCTATGAGGGCTGCAAGGGCTTCTTCCGCAGGAGCATGCAGCAGAACATCCAGTACAAGTGTGTGAAGAATGAGAACAGCTGTTGGGGCCAGATGGTGGTGCAGTGGTAGGGCATTTGCCTTGCAAGTGCTAGCCTTGGATGAACCACCATTCGATCCCCAGCATCCCATATGACCCCCTGGACAGGAGCGATTTCTGAGCACAGAGCCAAGAGGAACCCCTGAGTGTCACCCGGTGTAGCCCCAAACCCAACCCCCCCCAAAAAGAATAATTGCTCCATCATCTGGATTAAACACAACCGCTGCCAGCAGTGCCGCTTCAAAAAGTGTCTCTCCGTGGGCATGTCTCCCCAATGCAAGAAGCAGAGGGTGCTGGCAGAGATGCAGAGCGCTATGAATCTGGCCAACATCCAGCGGAGTGGCCAGTGCCCGCTGGCCAGCTCGCCCACCTCCTCCAGACCCCCTGAACCCCATATCTGCCCCTTAGTTGACTTCTCCCAGTTCCCTCAGCAGCTGACACCACCCCCAATCCCCAAGTCTTGAGCCCACCATGGAGGATGTGATCTCCCAGGTGGCCCCGGGCCCACAGAGAGATCTTCACCTAAACTCAACACAAGCTGTGCAGTTCTCCTGGCACTTTCAATGCCAACCATGCCTCCAACAGCCCTCTGGCCATTGCCCCAAACCTCTGGAAGAGTTAGGGTGGGGCACCAGCCCCCGATGACAATGCTCTGGGCACCCAGCATCATAACGAGGCCCTCAACGACTTGTGTCGGACCCCCTTCCCCTACCCTCCAGCCTGACACCAAGTCCTTACCCATTACAGTTGCCACCAGTCCAACAACAATGGGCACCACTGCTTCTGTTCTACCCACGTGTACTCAGTCCCAGAAGACGAAGCACCTGCCAACAATCTGTGGCAGGGCCACTCCAAGAACACTCATGACATGTCCCATTAACATGTACCCAGAAGAGCAGTGGGCACAGTGTGCAGGAGATCTGGATTTCTCCATGAGCTTCACATCCACTGTGCAATAGGTAGTCGAATTTGCCAAACAAGTCCTGTCCTGGAGCCGGAGAGGTGGTGCAAGCAGTAGGGCATTTGCTTTTCATCCACAAACATAGGATGGACCTTGGTTCGATCCTCTGGCATCCCATATGGTCCAAGCCAAGATTGATTTCTAAGCGCATAGCCAGGAGTAACCCCTGAGCATCACTAGGTGTGCCCCCCACCAAAAAAATGCTACTGTCCTTCCCAGTGAAAGTCCAGTGACTTGCCTACCCGGCCTTCTGCCACTGCCTCCCTTGTACACAGTCTAACTCTGCACTTCTCTCCTTTTTGAGACAAAAGGAAAAGCAAACCCTAATCTTATTTATAAAAACATTCCAAGATGAGTCTCTGCCCCCTGAGGTTTCTTGTTAATAACCTGCCTCCCTCCTCCCTCTCTGCACCTACAGCCCCCCATTTAAACCACTACCCTCCCCCCACAGACCTCTGGCCCCTTCCCCCATTATGTGCTGTTCTATTTCTGTCTCAAATCCAATAGTTCACAGCTGCAAAACAAAACAAAAAATACATACACTACCGGCTGTACGAGCAGAAAGAAAATTAAGATTGGGAGCAGGCACCTAACATGCTTTAACTGTATAATGTTTTTGTTTCTTTACATAGTAATATGTACACAGGAACTATGTCCTAACTGCATACACGTTTGTGGCCAAATTCAACCCTTCCTTTGCCTCTCTGCAGACTTTTCCAATGAGATCAAGGTGAGACAGGTAAGAGGCCCAGAGCCTCTTAAGGCTCATGTGATGGCCACTAACGCCTTGCTCACTGGTTCACTTTTCCCACCAGTAAAAAAGGTTCTTTATTTTAAAAAATCCTGCAGTTAGTGTAGTAGGAGCTCATTTAGAGCCCGAAACTCTTTGAAGCTGCATCTGTATGGATACAAAAAAACAAATAAATGAAGAAAGCAGTGTTAGCTCCTCTCAAGAGCCTTTCTAGGGGGCACAGAGACCTCAAGACAGGACAACCAAGGACATCTGGGCTCAACAGGTGCTCCCTCTTCTCATCACTAGTTTCCCTCCTCTTTTTTTCTTTTGTTTTTTTGGCCTTACCCTGCTTTCCTCAGAGACTACTCTTGGCTGTGTGCTCAGAAATTACTCCTGCCTGTCAGGCTCAGGGGACCATAAGAGATGCTGGGAATTAAACCAGGGATGGCTGCATTCAAGACCAACACCTTTGCCACTGGGTTTCTGCTCTGGTCCTTCTTTAATTGCATTCTAGTCCATTTCCTGGCTCCAGAATAAAAATTCTCAGTCTGCTCCTTGGAAGTCTATTCAAAAGAGCTGGGAATTAAACTGTTAACTCGTTAATGTGGCTCTTTCTCAGCTAGTAATAGGCCTGATATTAATGTTTTTACAAATGCCTGATAAAAAGCAGCCAGTATCAAGGGCAGATGGTGTACATTCTCAAAACTGTTTGCAATAACCCAGGTGATTCTGATCTTGCTAACACAAGAAAACCAAAGCCATGCAGCACATCACAAGAGTATGTTCTACAAATTGTCTTTGGTGATTTCCTTGGTACAAACATCATTATAAGGTGTACTTGTGTGGATCTTACATATACTAGTATTACTTTATATTTAGGAGAAATAGCTGTTGTGTGTGTGGTCTGTTGAGGACTGAAATCTCATTATGTAGCATGTCACTGTCTAAAGAGTCTCATGTTATTTCTCTATTCAAAATTCTTCAAGTGGCTCATTCCTTCAAGGCCAATGGAGTTAGGGCACATGGGGCTCTTAGAAGCTACACTATCTTCTTCCTGGGCCATTTCTACCATGGTGCCTTTGCATTTACTGTTCCTGAGATGCTCCCACCACACACAACCCATTTGCTCACTTTCTTAATCCCAGCACAGATTATCATGCTTTCACTGACCACACCATAATGATAAAGGTAACTTGCCTCCATTTCTGTGTACCTTTTTACTGATCAGATAAGCATGAATCTCACACTTCTACTGAAGTTTTATGGAAAAAATACACCTGTTAAGTTGCATTTCCCATAACAGTTTAAAGAACCTGGAGGCCGGAGTAATAGCACAGTGGTAGGGTGTTTGCCTTGCACACTGCCAACCGAACAGACACAGCTTCCATCCCCAGCATCCCAGATGGTTCCTCGAGACTGCCAGAAGCAATTTCTGAGCACAGAGTCAGGAGTAACCCCTGGGTACCACTGGGCGTGGCCCAAGTCAGCCTAAGAAAAACCTAGTAGGTCTTGTTTGGGGGAAGACAAACCTGGTGATTCTCGGGAATCATTCCTGGCAGTATATGGGGGTACCCTCGCACATTTTGGGTATTGTAGACTTGCAAGGTAAGCATGATACTATACATTCCTGTCTTACTACTCCCTGAACCCTAGTGGGCCATATTTATTTGTAAAGAAAGTTTTTATCCTCTAAGGGGGGAACATTTCTGGTGGTACTTTGCACTCAGGGATTACTCCTGCTGGAGCTCAGGGATGCTAAGTATCAAGCACAAGGTCAGCTGCTTGCAAGGCAAATGGTCACAATAATATCCCTCTGGCCTCTGTACAACTAATTAAAATAATTCTAAGTAAGTGTCTAACTTGAACCTACAAAGATCAGAAGACGTTAAGGCACATGCCTCGAAGGAATCCTCAGCATCACATATGGTCCCCTAGAAACAGCATCACCTCCAGCCTCTGAATACTGCCAGGTGTGTTCCCTTCTCCCCCAAAAATACATAGCTAAATTTTAAAACCAAGTTTATTTTGAAGTAATCTTTTTACTTTAACAAGGTAACATTAAGCAAAATAATCTTAAGATTGTTTAACAGCATTAAATGTAATCCATTAAGTGGAAAACATTATCAAAGGAGACATTATTCAAAGACAGGATGCACGGTTGTTGATGCTTTTTTTTTCTTACTGCACCACGGGCAGGAGGGCAAGGCAGCTTCCTAGAATGTAAAGTGAACAGGTTAATGAATATGTTGACATAGAAAGTCACAGAACCCATAGAACTAATACTTGTCCCCATCGCACCTCCATTTAATGTCAAATTAATTTTGAAAATCCTTGGCCAGTTAATTTTTTAAAAGCAACATGCTTGTACACGCTATTTCTTGAACAATAAAAGAACAAGGGAGGACATCCAAGGGACATTGGTAGAGGGGAGAGGTCACTCTGGTGTCAAATGTTTTGAAACTATCAGTAAAAGATGGTTATCTTCATAAAAACAAACAAAAGAGGATAAAGGAGTGAAAATTAAAAAAGAATAGTGCACTGATAGTTAGGATAAAGTGGAATTAAATTGAGTTTTTTTTTCTGACTACAAACAGATCCTTGATCTGGGGAAAGTGGGCTCTGGACTAGCCAAGCTCATTTCTCTTTTTACTTACCCTCCCCTCCAGTCTGGTTCTGGAAGGCATCAATTAGATCATTGTCGTTCATTCTCAGAGATGTCGGTGTGTCTGATGGCTTTAATGGTTGACCATCGAAGAAGAAACGGAGGTTTTCTATATTAAACCCCTGGCGCTGACAATATGCTTTCATTAGTTTATCCATCTTCGTAGTCATCTTCACCTTGAAATGCACAATCGAGCCATCTTGACCAGAGACATTGATCTGTATGTAGCTTTGGGTGGACTGGGATTGATCCTGGGTGGACTGGAGTAGATCCTGGGTGGACTGGAGTAGATCCTGGGTGGACTGGGTTTGACCCGGATCCTGGCTTAGTGCTTTCTCAGCCATGAGTATCCTTGGAAGTTTTATCACAGTAGAGGTAGCAGGTTGGCAGTTAAGGAACATGCAAAAGTAATGATGGAAATATATTATTATTATTATTATTATTGTTATTATTATTATTATTTATATTTTGGATCATACCTGGTGATGCTCAGGGGTGTTACTTCTGGCTATGTGCTCAGAAATCACTCCTGACTTGGGGGACCATATGGGACACCAGGGGATCGAACCCTGGTCGGTCCTAGACTAACGAGCGCAAGGTATATAGACACCTTACCACTTGAGCTATCATTCTGGTCCCTGGAAATATTATTTCTATTTAGTTCTCTCCCCAAAACAGTATGTTTCTTGGAAAAACTTAGTTCCTTAGTTCCCTATTTGAGCTTGGTTAGACAACTTGGGGTAGCACTCGCAGGTCTAAATTGGGGTGTGGGTCTAGAGAAATACTTACCGTATTTGCCGGCGTATAAGACGACCCTTCAACCCATGAAAAACTTCCTAAAAGTCTTAAAAGAAAGTTAGTTCTTAAAAGTAAGAGGGGTGCGAATCACTCGTCACTGAAGCTGGAACAAGTTTCAGCATGCCGTATACCAGCATATGATTCCCGACTTTTAGGAAGTTTTTCATGGGTTAAAGGGTCGTCTTATATGCTGGCAAATACGGTAGATTTCTAAAGGAGTCAAAAGTGTAAAAGGGTTAAAGTGTGTGTTGCCGTTGAAGCCTTAGTACTGCATATGGCTCTCCACAAATAAAACCCCAGGAGTGACTGCTGTGCAGAGTTGGAAATAGGAACTGGTCACTAGCAAAAGCAACCACATTCAATAATAAAAATAAAAATTCAGGGCCTGGAGAGATAGCACAGCGGTGTTTGCCTTGCAACCAGCTGATCCAGGACCTAAGGTGGTTGGTTAGAATCCCGCTGTCCCATATGGTCCCCCGTGCCTGCCAGGAGATATTTCTGAGCAGACAGCCAGGAGTGACCCGAGCACTGCCGGGTGTGGCCCAAAAACCAAAAAAATAAATAAAAATAAAAATTCATTTGGGCAAAAGACTTTGCTCCTTCTGGGTCTTGGAAAACTGATTCACAAGTATGATGTTGGCATGTCCATACTCATCATCAACTTGAGAAGCCCAGTCACAGAGGAATCTAACTTCAGAAATTTCCCAGAGATGGAGTCATAACACAGCAGGTATGGTGTTGGCCCTCATGTAGCCAACTCAAGTTTGATCCCTGGCACCCAGATGGTGCCCCTAGCAAATAACAGGAGAGATCCCTGAGCTCAGAGTCAGGGGCCAGCACTGAGTGACCCCAAGTGTATAGAAGCAAATTTTTTAATATAATTTTTATTTTGATCATAGTGGCTTACATATTGTTGACAATATTTTAGGTACATATTTACATAAAATCAGGGGGGGATTATTCCCATCACCAAATTGTCCTCCCTACACCTCTGTTTTTGTCCTACCTCCCATATCCTCTTGGTCCCCTCTGTATCTAGCCTACTACTTAGTAGTCTTGCACCTGTTTGGTCCTGGTGCCTCCCTTATTTCCCCTCTAACTGGGGGGCAGGACTAGCTAGTTCAAGTTACATGGTTTTGTTTGAAGGAGAGAAAAGTATCATACTGGGGTAAAAGTCTAATATGCCGAAAATAAGTGGAATTTAGAAGCAAATTTTTATGAAGTATTTCTCCCTGGCACATGGGAAAACTACTGTGACATAAACTGTTTGGAAAAGGCCAGACCTCTAATATTACTTAGATAAAATTTTCTTTGCTGCACTATTAAAAGCATAATAAAATATCCTTTTAAAAGAAATAAAATTTAGAACACAAAAGCCTGTAAAGTTGGAGATTATCTATTAGTATAAAAAAACTAAACTGTCACAGATAAACACTTCTGATACTTAAAATTGTCTCCTGAATCAACGTGGTTGTTTTTGTTTTTAGCATTTTATAAAATCCTGAAAATTTTAACAAAACCGCTACTTACAAAAATTTCTGAATGCATTTGGGAAATTTAAGCACTTTTGACAACACAGATTTTCAATGCTTCATTGCTCTATTTGTAAGCAGTACCAAAAAGACTTAAAAATATGTCTTAAATGTAAACTAATAGGGGGTCAGTGATAGCACAGTGGGTAGGGTATTTGCCTTGCATGCAGCAGACCCAGGTTTGCTCCCTAATATCCCGTTACAGTCCTCAAGCCTGTCAGAAGTAATTTTTGAGCACAGTGCCAGGAGTAATCCCTGAGTGAGGCCAGGTGTGACCCAAAAGCCGAGAAAGTAAACAAACAAGCAATGAACAACCATGAAACCTATTCTTTTAATATAACAACTTTAAACTTATATAAAGCACAGTTTTCAATTGTATAGTCAGATCAAGAATTTCTGAAAGAGAGCACGCTGTACTTCATAGGTCTTAATACATTGGAAAATTTACTAAACAAGTTGTTATCTTGGTATTTTTTCCAAAGGTTAGCCCAATTTGCAATTTTACAAATAAACATGAACTCACTAAAGAAATGCATAAGGGAACTCTCTAATTACAGATAACAAGTAAACAAACGTTTAGGTCAACAAGCAAATGGTTTCTTCTAAAGTGATTACAAGCTAGTTTATCTGTCCTATTCCTATTCTCTCATCCTTTTGATAATGAAATCTTTTTAAGAGTCTCAACATTTCAACATTTACAAGGAAAATGAGGTTTTCAGGATAGTGTAACATTCCCATTACTTCATATAAAATAAATGTCAAGTTGGATAAGGACCCATCTTGTTGGTTTATACCATTTATCGTAATCAATTTAATATCACTTCCAGCAGTGTAGCACAGCACTGCATAAACAATATCATAATTGGAATTCCTCTGCTCCTAGAATTAGTAAGCAAGTTACAGTGCATATCAATCATGCATAATGAGACTGAAGCATGGCTTGATTACATTCATTTGCATAAGAATTTTCTATAATTTTTTTAAACTGATCATTTTTAATTCAGAATAGATTTAAATGCCACACAAGTGCTTCTCGCCTCCTGAAATGCTAGGCAATTTTCTTACACAATACACAAAAATGTTAATCAACTTTTTAAATACAGATCCTAGCTTGTTAATGAGTTTTCACCTTTCTACATGCTGTCAAATCTCATTAAACTGTCATCTTTCTCAGGTTCACTATTGGAGTACACATTTACCTGGTTTAATTCTAATTGCCATAGTATTTTGTTACATTTATAAGGGAAACATCTTTTAAATATTTTTAGTATTGACATATTTTTTTTTTTGGTTTTTGGGCCACACCCGGCGATGCTCAGGGGTTACTCCTGGCTGTCTGCTCAGAAATAGCTCCTGGCAGGCATGGGGGACCATATGGGACACCGGGATTTGAACCAACCACCTTTGGTCCTGGATCAGCTGCGTGCAAGGCAAACATCGCTGTGCTATCTCTCCAGGCCCAGTATTGACATATTTTAAATAAAATTTGCTCTCTTTGCATTCTTTTTGAATTTTGGCTTTGGGACCACATCAGACTGTGGGCCCAGGATTTAGTCTCTGTGCTCAGAGATAACTCCTATCAGGGCTCAAGGATCATATGTGATCCCAGGGATCAAACCTAGCCAGTAGTGTGCAAAGCAAATGTACTACCCATTGTACTGTTGCTCTGGACACCATTATTTCAAACTCTGTACTTGTAAAATCTCTGATACTAATCTACAGAAATATTGATTCAAACAAATTCTTGCTGATAAGTGAAAAGTTTAAATAGTAAAAATGAAATAGGAAGCTACAAATATATATCTAGAACTTCAGTTACAAGGTAAAATAAAGAAAAAAGTTTGCTATGTAACTAAGTTAGAAAATAGCTTATTAAAGAAATGTAGAAACAATCTGTTTAGAAATCATTACATTAAAATAATTATTCATAAAATGTTTCTTCCCCCAAAAGGCTCACCAGGAGTGATATGTAAGCATGGAGCCTGAGCATTACTATTTGAACCCAAAACAAAAAATGAAAGAGGCTTGCACTCAGTAGACTAATTATTTATTTAATTTACAAAGCCAATGCTAGGGTTCAAGTCTCCCAAAAACACCAAATACTAGCCCAAACAATAGTAGTAATTGTTTCTAGAATATGTCAATCACTACAGAACAATACTTTTTATATTTATTCCCCACCAAGATAACATTTTTCCTCTCTCAATAAACTGAGAATCATATAATAAAAAAGTCACTAAGTTCTATTCCTCACAACTATAAACTCATTTTAGACAGTACCATGAATATGTTCACTTAGGGAGAAGAAAAATCTTTTTTTCACTAGTTCAAATGCACAACTAGTCAAATCTATTATTTATTTCATTTATTCTTTTATCATATAATGCTTCTGAACAGAATATTCAATAGCATTTGAAAAGTGCCTGATGTGAAACTTTAATAAGTTGTTTCAGTTTTCAAAAAAATCACAAGATTCTTGACATTTCTTAGGTGATTTATCCTTAGCTCAAGCTCTAAAATCATGTGTTTCATTGAGCACAGTACAGACCAGGTCTATTCCCTTCCTTAGAGAGCAGTATATCTTGTCATTAATTTTAATTGAAAAAAATCACCACTGAGCATTCCTTTGCTGTTCAGATTATAGGTGATTTTCAGCAATATGCTTTTCAACAATAACACATGTTGCAAATTCAAAATGGTCAGAGGAGAGAACAGAAAGGAGTGCTTGTTTTATTTGACCATCAACCTTGGTTTTAATCCCCAGCACTAAATACAGCTTCCCAGCACCACCAGGGGTCACTGTTAAGTACAGAACCAGAAAGAGTCTGTAACCTCTGCTACTCAGCTCCCAAATAAAAAATGGAATACAATAGCTCTTTGGTTCTTGTTTACTCTTGATCAAGGACTAAATCTGCTTAAAATACAGAGATGGCAACTATAAGAGATTTAGAAACTGAGAAGTTTCAGGGAAAAAATCTTACCTTACTACAAGCTGCAGTAGTAGGCAGAGTAGCTGCAATAGGCAAAGGAGATCGTTTTCTCACCAATAGGCTGAAGGAGTAAAAACAAATCACACCAGAAAAGTTAAATCATGGATTGACAGACACCAAGTGCCAAACAAGTGATGGCTAACCTTTTTGAACCCGAGTGCCCAAACTGCCACACAATGCCTGGTCCTCCCAGTGGCCAGTTCGTCCCTGTTGCCAGGTGAGCTGCAAAGCAGACACCGGCACACTCGCACTCCTGCTGTGCCGCATATCTTTATTGCGGACCCCTTCCTGCATGCCAGCTGCAAGGCCTTCGCGTGCCACTGGCAGGTTCGCCATCGAGGTCCCAGACCCTAGAAATTGTCCAAAATTTAGCAAATTCCTTTGTTTGTTTTTTGGGCTACACCTGATGACGCTTGGGGTTACTCCTGCCTATGTGCTCAGAAATCGGTCCTGGCTTGGGGGGGTGGGGCATATGGGACCCTGGAGAATCGAAACATGGTCCATCCTAGCTCAGCCCTGTGCAAGGCAAACACCCTACTGCTGCACCACCACTCTGGCCCCACAAATTCATTTTTAAGAACAATTCTGAAGGGCCTGAGAGATAGCACAGCATTAGGTCATGTGCTTTGCACACAAGTGACTCAGGACGGACCTAGATTCTATGCCCAGAGTCCTATATGGACTCCTCCAAGGCAGGAGCGATTTCTGAGCAGAGCCAGGAATAACCTGAGCTTCACTGGGTGTGGGCCAAAGACCAAAAATAAAAAACGGGGCGGAGCGATGGTGCAAGCTGTAAGGTATGTATGTGCCTTGCACACACGGTTCCCCAAGCCAGGAGTGATTTGAGCACAGCCAGGAGTAACCACTGAGTGTCATTGGTTGTGGCCCCCTAAAAAAGTAAAATAAAATAAAAAGAACAATTTTGGAGAACATCTGGCACCATACTAAGATACCAGGGCTCCAAATCAGATTTGTGTACATTCCAGGCACACGCAATACTCGCCACCCCTGATAAATTTGTTTTGGTTTCTGGGACACACCCAGCACCACTCAGGGACTAATCCTTGCTCTGTGATTAGAAATCCACCTGGCAGGCTTAGGGGATCATATGGGCTGCTGGGGATAGAACCCATTCGAGGGCAGGCTGTACTATTACTCTGCCTCCCCTAATAAATTCTTAAGAGTTCAAAAAAACTGAAAGAAAACAAAGAAACAGCTCTTGATGCCACCCCCAAACACCATCCGAAAAGAAAAGTTGCAATTTTTGCTGGGGATAAAACTCAGTGGATGACACGCAAAATAAAGGTCTCCACCTTCCATAATAAATTTTTAAGAGTGAAAAATAACTAACAGAAAAAGGAAACGGCTCTTGATGCTGCCATCCTGAAAGAAAAGTTGCCGTCTTTGTCAGGGCTAGAACCCAGTCAGCTCTCTATACCACCCCTGCAACCGCCATCATGATAGAAAATCGCCATCATTGCAGGGCAACGCCAAAGCCGCAATCTTTGTCAGGCTACGTCAAGGCGACGCCAAAGCCGCCATTTTGACGCCAAAGCCACAATCTTTGTCAGGCTACGTCAAGGCGATGCAAAAGGCGCCAAAGCCGCCATTTTGTCGCCAAAGCCGCCATATTTGCCGGGTGTCGCCATGCAAGGCAAAAGCTCTCCATCCCCCGCAATAAATTCTTAATAGTTCAAAAAAGTGGAAAAAAAGAAACGGCTTCAATGCAACCCTCACAAAAACAACATTCGTGTTAGACCCAGTCAGCTTTTGAAACCACACCCCTAACCGCTATCCTGAAAGAGAAGTCGCCACATTCGCCATTTTTGCCCGTCAAAGCCGTGCAAGGCAAAACCTCTCCACCCCCCCCAATAAATTCTTAATAGTTCAAAAAAAATGGAAAAACAAAGAAATGGCTTCAATGGAACCCTCGCCAAAATGCGCCAGTCGCCATCTTTCCAGGGAAGACGACGTCCAAGGCAAAAGCTCTACTGCTCTGCTTTTGCTCCTCCACTCCAAACTCTCTGCCTCCCCTAATAAATTCTTAAGAGTTAAAATAAACAGAAAAATAAACGGCTTTTGCTATAACCCCCAACTGCCATCTTGAAAGAAAAGTCGCTATCTTTTCCTACCCTGCCCTTCACTGCCTTATCTAATCCTAAAACTGTTCAAAAACTTCTAAAACTTCTATGTGACCACTTCCCGTTCCCCCTTTGACCTAATTCCACAAACCCTGTCCTTTGAAAAATGCTTCTTGCCTCAGTCGGCTCCAGAAACAGGGAGCAATCCCCGAAACGTACCTCACCCTGCGAAGTCAGAGGCGAAATGGCTTTCGCGTGCGTGCGCAGTGCAATTATGCATGCACGCAGTGCAATTACGCATGCGCCTGTGTGCTGCGTCTTGGCCCTTCCCGGCTGCCTTTTCTTTCCATAATGCTACACAAACAGCAACGATATTTGTTCCATTTTTTTTCATCCATCACATTTCTCTCTTAACGTTGTGTTCTTCCCCCATCCTATTATTATCTGGCTCCTTATTTGCTTGTAATTAGAACCTTTTCCTTGACTTCATCTTCTACTCATTTTCTCATGGTCACCACCTAAATGTTCCTTTCCATAATTTCATACTGTTCTCCTACTTTTATGAAGCAGATTCTGTTATTCTTTCCAAATTGTTATGCTCATTTTTTTAAAAAAAATTTAATGTAGTATCCCTGGCAGATTATCCTTTGGGGGTGATTCTTTCATTGGCAATTAGTAACCTATTTTTCTTTCCTTTATTCAGGTTTCTAGATTTTTGTTTTCTCAGTTGCATATTTTATTCGATTGTTTTATAGAACCACAAATTACACTTGTTTCAATCTCTTTCTTCTTTGTAGCTTATAAATTGGCAATAAAACCAGGTGGAGGGTAAAGCTATCTATGCAGCAAGTCCAGAAGACATGAAGGTGAAGGTTAATAGAATATTCAATGACTATTTTACACTAGGGTGTGGTCAATAATCTTGGCACCACTTAAGGGAATTTTTAAGAAACATCAATCTTCACGGGAAATCCCCACTAAAATATAATAAGCTAATCCCCCTTTAAGCATGTATTTACCTTCATAGGATTGGCTAAATCTCACAAATATTGAAACTATAAATCTCTTCTAGTGTATTCCTAGTTAAAAAGCCCACACAGGGGTAGAGTTTTTACAGGCATCAATGTCCATCTGGACCAGACTATGTTCCTGGAGATCCAGGAGTAACCTTGACCATGTTGTCCAGACAGGTGGCAAAGGATAAATAAATATGCTTATTGGTGCTGGAAAGTACTTGTACATCCTTAATACATGGGATTTATTTTCTTTAATAATTGTTTATAAGAATGAAATTTTTAAGATCAATCCTTTCTGCTTATATTCAAACTATAAGAACCAGAATTCTTAGCAAAAAGTCCTCAAAATATATGTAAAGAAACTTTGGCCAGAATATCTCAGGAGGGGTCATGTGCAAGGCAAGCACTTTTATCCCCTGTGCTATCTCTCCAGTCCCTCAACATTTATATCTATGTCTTTCAACAAATAAGTCTGGTCTATTTACTTTTCAACCTATGTCATTTGTTTTCTGATAAATCCATCTATGGAACTTGTAATGAAGCTACTAACTAAAATGCAAAATTGAAAGAGCACTGATGATTAGAGAAGTCAAATCCCTTATGCTGCCTATGATGAAACCAAGCCTTAGAAGAGTGAAGTGACTTCCCAGTCACATAGCATATTAGCACCAGAATAGAACTGAACTCTGTGTATGTATCTGTATTTCTGTCTCCTTCTCTTTGTCTGTCTCTATGCCACTATGTCTCTCCCCCTCTCTCTTTCGCTCTCTCTGTGTCTGTCTCTTTCTCTATCTCTCTTTCTGTGTCTCTGTCTGTCTCTATGCCACTATGTCTCTCTTCTCTCTCTTTTGCTCTCTCTGTGTAAGTCTCTTCCTCTCTGTGTCTCTGTCTGTCTTTATGCTGCTATGTCTCTCCCCCGCTCTCTCTGTGTATGTCTCCTCCTCTCTCTATCTCTCTTTCTGTGTCTCTGTCTGTCTCTATGCCACTATGTCTCTCCCCCTCTCGCTTTTGCTCTCTCTGTGTAAGTCTCCTCCTCTCTCTATCTCTCTTTCTATGTCTCTATCTGTCTCCATCTCTGTCCATCTGTCTCTCCTCTATCTCTCTGCATCTGTTTCTGTCTCTGTCTAGCTCTCTTGCACACACTAATGTCTCTCTCTTCCTCCCTCACACACCTTTCATTTTACCTCTGAAAATTAGCAAGGTTACTGAAGATGGGTTTCTTTTGGCATAAGTAAAGATATTTGAAAAAGAAAAGAAAAGGAAAAGTCCTTTGGCTTAGTTATATATTTTAACATTGCTTGCATATTATATTTCAGTTCTTTAGAAAAGGTAAAATTCACCTTTTTTTTGTTTGGGGGACACACCTAGTGTTCAGGACGTACTCCAGGATTAGTGCTCAGTGATCACCCCTAGCAGATCCATAATTAAACCCAGGTCTTATGCATAGAAAGGATGCATTCAGTATTTTGATAGATCTTTCCAAACTTAGAGTGAAACTTTCTATCTTGGAACACATATATTCCTAAGAAATAAATTATAGCTTTTTCTTGGTCCTAATATAGAAATTGCATTAGAGAAATAATCTTAAGTCCAGGAAAATAGAACATCAAATGCATGCTGAGGTCAGAGTTATGGTTTTAATTTTAATTAGTCATAACACAATCAAATAATAATTTGTTATTACCATCATTTTATCAAGATAGGTTTCATAATAAAGACTGTTCAATATAACCTAAGGTTAATCGGCTCACTGGAAATTGTTTTGATTTTAATATTTATCACAGGATACTGCAAAATTCACTCTCTACAGCTGTGATCTGAACAGAACAGAAAGTAGTAATGGGAAAGATAAAATGATGAATTAGGTAGAAAATAATCACATCTAAAAGGAGACATTAACCATGATTAAACATATTGTTCACTCTGCCTATTGCAGCAAGAAACAAGAATTTGAGAAATTGTAACACCACATTTTATATAGTGAAATATGGGGCAAAATTATGAGATAAGTAATGCCATTGAAACCTGTCATTGGTATGGCACCTTGACTTTAATATTTTGTTTTATATGTTCATTTCTTAGAAACCATTTATTTATAGAGCTCTAATATTGCACTACATTATATATACTGTGATCTAGATGTCAAGAGGGAATGAATATAAAATAGCTATTTTAAAGATGTATGAATATGACAAAATGCAGCCTCATCCCCTTAAAGCAGAAAACAATTGCCTAGAGAGAAGATAATACCATTTTTGTTAACTACAAACAATAAATGATGAAATGGAAATCACAATGGAATAGAGCATTACTATTTTTACCATCAAACATTTATTGTTCCTAAGATGTGACATATGTTATAGTTAATACTATACTTTTCATTGCTATATTTAAAATTAGACATATTTCATAAGTTAGCAAAATGAAGTTGTATTTTATATTCACACTTTAACATCTGCTCATCACCTCAAATAGAATTTGACAAGGTTGAACCAGAAAATTATGCACTTTCCCTTTGATTAAAGAACTCTGAGTAAATGTATATATGCACATATACATGTATACATATATTGTTATGCATATATGTATAGGAAATTTTAATTGCCATGGGATGATTCACATTTCCCAACTTTAAATTGTACTAGAAAGAAATAATCATTAAAACAGCATGGTATTGGAATAAGACAAACCCTCAGATCCATGAAATAGACTTGAGTATTCAAAGAATGTTTCCCAGACACACAATCAGTTAATCTTTGATAAAGGGACAAGAAATACAAAATGGAACAAGGAAAGCCTCTTCAACAAGTGGTTCTGGGACAACTGGTCAGCCACATACAAAAAAAAGTTAATTCAGACTTCCATCTAACACCATGCACGAAGGTCAATTCCAAATGGATTAAAGAACTTGATATCAGACCTGGAACCATAAGATATATAGAAAAACACATAGGTAAAACACTCATGACATTGAGACCAAAGGCATATTTAAAGAGAGAACAGCACTGTCGAGAAAATTGGAAGTGGAGATAAACAAATGAGACTACATTAAACTGAGAAGCTTCTGCACCTCAAAGGAAATAGTGTCTAGGAATCAAAGGCCATCCAGAGAATGGTAGAAACTATTCATCCAATACCCATCCCCATCATATGAAGAGGTAACAACCAAGATATATAAAGTACTGATAGAACGTAGCAAGAAAAAAATCTAAGCACATCAAAAAATGGGGAGAAGAAATGAACAGAAAATTCCTTAAAGAACTACAAGTGGCCAAACGACACATGAAAAATGCTCCACATCAGGGAAATGAAAATCAAAACAACAGTGAGGTACCATCTTATGCCACAGAGACTGGCACACATCACAAAGTTGCAATCAATTTTATATGCACAAATTCATGCAATATTTTTCAAAGACTTGATTATGTACATAATGTAGAATAATACCAAAGATATTTGTTTTGGCCATAATGTGTATATGAAACACCAGAAGGAAGTCTAGTGATCACAATTTAAGAGGAAAATCTTATAGGCTGATGGTTTGTATTTCACTCCTGGATCCTAAATAATTTGACAAATAACTGAAAATCTTTGAGTCTCATTTCATCCAAGTAGGAAATAGAACTTATAAAAACTGTTGTAATAAGACTCCAATGAGTTCTAATGTGGAAGAAATGGCTTTGATGTTGTCATGATTTATAAAAATTGAGCTATTTACCTTTCTTATTTATCCATTCCACATGCCCCTTGGTGAATGGACTCAAAAGTCAACTCTAAAAGAAAAGTTTGGTTTCTCTAGATTAGCTCTTGTTAAACTTTTTCTAACCATGACTCCTTTCTATCTGGGACATTTTTATGTGATCATGGCAATAAAAATAAGCACACAGCTACTGGAGTCATAGTACAGAAGGTAAGGTTCTTGTCTTACACTTGGGCAACCAACCTGGGATTTGATCACAGGCACCACATAAGGTCCCCTGAGCTTCTTCAGGAATGATTACTGGGAGCAGAGCCAGGTATAAGCCCTGAGCACAGTTGGATGTGGTCCAAAACACAAAGTATACAACGCTAGAATTTACTGGTACAGCATTATGCATTTATTTAAAAACAATAATTTAACCTCCCTCTCTAGGATCACAAACCACAGTTTAAGTGCTATGTTGTAGATGTGAAAAAGATTCAATGTTTTTGTTTTACTTACAGTCATATCCACAAGTGCTCTGGGATATCTCTCATCTTTGAGCTGGGGATTGCAGTGCTCAGTTGGGAGGGTGTCCATGAGATGCTTTGGGACACACCTAGACCTCCTGCATGCAAAATTGTTCTCCAGCCAGTTCCTGCCTTTACTTCATAACTGTTTTTGAGGGGAGGCATACCTTTTGGTGCTCAGAGCTAATTTCTGTCTCTCTTCAGGGAACACTTTTGCTGATGCTTGGGGAAACATATTTAGTACATAAAGCAAGTAGCATATCTGCTGTACAATCTCTCTACATCATATTCCATAATTTTTTAAGTAGCGAGTACTGGAGCCAAAGTGACAGTACAGCCAGCTGATAGGGGATGTGCCTTGCACAAAGCCATCCTGGGTTCCATCCCCAACAACCCATATGGTGCCCTGAGACTGCCAGGAGTGATTTCTGAGCACAGAGCCAGGAGTAACCCCTGAGCACTACCAGGTGTGGCCCCAGAACAAACAAAAATAATTGCAAGTACATTCATTTTCTGCAGCCCCCCCCCATGTATGTAACCTACAGCCTTAAACAGAGGAGTGGGGCATTCAAACACTTATTTGGGAATAGCTACATCTCATTCTGACATGGGACTGGGGTTACAGGAGTCATTTTATCTTCCTAAGTTTCTTTTTCATGATACCTTATTTGAGATTTATTTGATAGTGCACAAAATAATGCTTCTTAATTTCTAGTGCCCAACTTGCCACATAATAGACATTCCGCAAAAGATAGTAGTGTTACCTAAGTTAATGTGTTTATTTTTTCATTTGATAGATTTGCTTCCTGTTCTGAACAACAGGATTGAAACCCCAGCATGTTTACTTGAAATGTTTTCATAGTGAATCTGCTCAGATGAATTTGATTTGAGGGTCCTAAGGAAGTCCTGAGGCATCACAGATGTACCCTTTTCTCTTCCCTCAAAATAAACCTTGGGCATCACAGATGTACACTTTCCTCTCCCCCCAAAATAAATAAAAGTATTTGATTTGACATTAAGAGTTATCAAAGAATATATGAGAATGAACACTTTCTAATTCTTAGGGGGTAGGGTCAATTTCTCCTTAAACAGCCATTTATAATAATTTTTCTCATATCTCAGTAAGCAGCACTACACAGAGAAAGCTCGTCATTAATGAAATAGATGTTTCAATGACCATGTCACAACTTCATCTTGCATTTTGTTGTCCTTCACTAGATATTTCCCTTTACTAAGTGATGTCCATTCCTTGAAGGCTTGTCATGAGATTTAGTCAGAGTCTGATGACCACCTATGTATGTACATGAATCAGCCATAAAGCCAGCCCAATTTACAGCAGTGAAAAATGTTCATGATCATACTTCTTTAAGTACCAACACACTTTTAAAAATTGGACTAGAGAAGAGGCAAGCATCAAGGTCATTTTTACTTTCAGAAGAAGGGATATTAAATAATTATGTACTGGGGCCTTCCATGCAGAAGAATAGTGGTTCGAATCCCGGCATTCCATATGGTCCCCCAAACCTGCCAGGAGCAATTTCTGAGCATAGAACCAGGAGTAACCCCTGAGCACTACTTGGTGTGACCCCCACCCAAAAACAAAAACAAAAACAAAAAATAATAATCATGTACTTAATTTTTGCCTTGGGGCTCACACACAGCACTTCTCGGGTTTTACTTCTAAATTTGTACTCAGGGGTCATTCCTGGAGAGACTCCGGGAACTCATATGGTACCAGTGATCAAATCTAGGTCAGCAAACTTGAAGGCAAATACCCTACCTACTCTCCTAGCACTCAGCCCTGGAAGACGATATTTATGTCACCTAATTTGTGAAGAGTGTTTATTTGCTGTTCTGTCTTCACTAACTCATAGTAAGACTTTATCCCATTAATCTTATATAGCCTAAAAAGTCGTATCTATTTCAAAATCTTCAAAATTATTGGGGAGGAAGCACATTTTAAATAGAAAACAATGAATAGTGAAGATCGTGAAAATAAAATTAAAGAAAGAAAAGGTAGGCCAGAGATATAGTACAGCAGTACACTATGGACATAGATTTGATTCTCCGCATGACACATGTTCCCCTGAGCCCCACCAAGAGTGGCCTAGGAGCACAGAGCAAGGTCAGGAGCAAATACTAAGCACCACCAGTGTGGCCAAAAGTAAAACAAAGAAGAAAATAGAAATAGCTTGCTTGCAAGCTGATACTGGGATCAATGTATTGTTTATTTTTAGTTGGGTTATCAGGGATGATCATACTGTATTTGATCAGAAACATAGAAATGAGGGCTTGTTCTTCAGTTAGTGAGGGTACGGACATTCAGGAAAGTAGAGACAGGAAAGGTGAATATCCTAAACAAAAAGTGTTCTTAATGTGCTTAAAGGACAGAAAAGAGACAAAGAACATAGACAACAGGGGAAGGAAGTGACCTACAGGACAATGTCTGTAAATTGTATGTCTAAGAGTTTCAAGGAAAAATAGATGAATATTCATAATAATGACAAAAGCAGATTTACATTAGAACAATAACACTATGGTGGGGGCCAAAGCATGATTGTTTTTTGGTTTGGGGGTAATGCCTGATTGCACTGAGGCCTTATTTCTGGCTCTAACTCAGGAATCCTTTAGGGGGTGTGCAGGACTGGAAACCAGACCATGCTGGGGTTTGAACCAAGGTCAGCATCATGCAAGGTTAAGTGCCAGTGACTTAGCAGCTGTACTATTTCTCTGGTCTTACATCGGCACATTTTTGCTAATTGACTAGTAGTATCATTGCAATCACAATCAAAATTTCTGTCCTTTTAATGGAAAGAGTTAACTCTTTAAATCAAAAGAGTTAAGTTGCTATGATACAACAATAATGAGATGGATAAAGTTGATCTAAAAATATCATTGTTGCAAAAACTCTAGTAATTAAAACATTACGATAGAATACATATTCTTGCTTGACTATAATCTTCCTGTCTCTTCATTATTCACTGTGTTCTCCACTATATTGACATCTTGCATTGATACCTAATTTTGTGAAATGGCACATCTTGTTACGACTGCCACAAAAGTTCTACTCTCCAGTTATCTGTGATTCACCTGGCATTTTCTTAAGATATGTGTTAAGATCAATGAGCCATTCAAAGACTTTCTTATATTTTCTGTTTTAGGCCACACCCATAGCTCAGGGGATACTCCTAGCTATGCGCTCAAAAATTTCTCCTGGCTTAGGGGACCATAAGAGACACCGGGAGATCAAACTGCGGTCTGTCCTAGTTCATCCATGTGCAAGGCAAGTGCCCTACCACTGCACCACTGCTCCAGCCCCAAGACTTTCTTATTTTAAGACCAAACTTCAACCCACCTAAGACAGCATGCTATTTTTCTGCCTTATTTATCTTCACAGATTTTGTCAGAGTTTGATATTTTCACATATTTACTTATTTATAGCATCATTGATGCTTCTGTCCCACTGACTGTAGGCTACAGAAGAGCAGTGTTTCTTCTCTTTTGTACATTTATGTATCTCAATGATTTAGAAAAGTGCCTGCCACATATCAGCTACTCAGTATTTTCTGAAGGGATAAATGAGTAAATGAATATCTTAGTAAGGTGATATGATAATGCTATTTGACTAAAATAAAAAACAATGTCCAAGCACAGGCCCCCCAAGGATGACAAAGGTACATTGTAGACAACTAAAAACCAAACGATATAGAACATCATGCTATTGTGTTAACCATATAGGAAAAATTAAAATAAATCTCTATCTAAAATCACACATAAATATCCATCTTAAAGTACCTACATAGTAAAGTAAATTATGAATAACTTTGAAGTAAATTTATAAGTAAGTTATCTTAGAACTTTAGTGGGAACTTTTTCCAAAATCAAGCCAGATATTTTAAGACACAATATTAGAATCTAGAGGATTGGTTTTGTGCCTTGAAATGCCTGTCTTGCATATCCCCTTTAATACATTGCATCACCCCAGACAATGATAAAAGGAATTTGTTGACACTAGTGGTATGAATGGTACTGGAACATTGAACTTCTATAACATAGCTATGAATAACTTTGTAAATCACAGTGTTTTAACAAATAATAAATTTTAAATGCCTTCCATTCAAGGGTAAGTTTGTAAATTCAATCCTTGGTGGGATCCCTGTATAAAGCAAGGTCCTAGCATTCCTGCTGTTTGAGACACTGGTCACTGCAAATGATTTACAATTTCACCAGACCAGGTAAGCAGTGCAACCAGTTTGAACTTTCACGTAGTACCATTCAAATTATAACACCCAGTGTACGTCTGTGCATGTATGATAATTTAAATAAGTAACCCGTAATGAGCACTTTAGCCAAGCACCACAGCTAAAATGTGCAAGTACTACAGATACAACAAAAGGAGGGGATAGTGTATGGCCAGTAAAATTGCTCAGAGTATGTTGAAGCTGTGAGACCCAGGGTTTGATGCCCAGTACTTCCAGGAGTTGAGACTGCTTTAAAACGAAATGTCCCCAAAACGTCTAAATGTCCAATGAAGCTAAACCATTAAAAAATCTACTATTCATTAAGGAAAAGTTTGTTAAATGACCTTTAAGTTTAGCATCTGAGCACACGGATTTATCTTTTTTTTTTTCAGATTTATCTTTTAAAAGACCTAGAGCATATGCTATGCATACAAAAGTTGGGGTTTAATCCCTGGCTCTACATGGTTCTTTGGACATTACTGAGAGTGACTCTCAAAGAACTGAGCCTGGATAACACTTGAGCATCACTGACCATGGCCCAAAAACAAACACAATTTTATAAGTTCTGTCTATGACAAATGGGTTAAAAATCTTAAGTTGGAGTAACATATTTGTGACACATATAACAGCAAAAAGTTATTTTTCAGAACATTATATTCTTAATTGCTTAAAATTAAAATGACAACTCAATTAAAATGAAAAATGTAAATAAGCACTT
Source organism: Suncus etruscus (assembly GCF_024139225.1). Taxonomy (NCBI): domain Eukaryota; kingdom Metazoa; phylum Chordata; class Mammalia; order Eulipotyphla; family Soricidae; genus Suncus; species Suncus etruscus. The sequence goes on from NC_064868.1 coordinate 83,956,861, forward strand.
TCAGTGAGTACAAGCATCATAATTAGGAATTATGGCCATGCAAATATGAAACTACAAAATACTATTTCCCATTTACCAGGTTCAAAAAGTTAAGTTTGACAGTTAGAAGTTCTAATGAAGATTGAAAATTTGGACCAGAGAGATAGCATGGAGGTAAGGCATTTGCCTTTCATGCAGAAGGTCACTGGTTCGAATCCTGGCACCCCATATGGTCCCCCAAGCCTGCCAGGGGCGATTTCTGAGCGTGGAGCCAGGAGTAACCCCTGAGTGCTGCCGGGTGTGACACAAAAAACAAAAAAAAAAAGATTGAAAATTGACTCATACATTTCTGATATAAGATACAATTAGTATGATCACACTGAAAATCAACAGAAAGTAAAATTTAACATTTATTCCCCCAACAATCTAAGTCATACTCCTCATAAGATATAGCCTAAAATAATCTAATGAATCTGAAATATACTTTTAGAAACATTGCAAATTTTTCCAAACCCTCACTCCCCACAACAATCACAACAAATCTGAAATCAATTCAAATATCTTTTGATAAGGAAACAAATAATGAATCATGGTAAATTTTCAGAACACAATGCTATATAATGATAAACAATGAACTACATTTTCAAACATTAACACGAATGAGTTTTAGAATTACTATGTCAAATAAAAATAATCCAAAATTACATACATATTAACTTTTATTTAATTTTAAAATAAAATTAATTTTGCATTATCTTGGAATATATAAAAGAACACACTAAAATTGAGTGTGCAAGAAAACAAACACATTTTAAGGTTAGCTAGGTGGTTATTGTAAGACTAAAATTTAGGTGGAGATCAAAGAAATATTAAACACAATTGATTATGTCTTGTTCTAAGATTAGGTGGTAGAGGGGCTGGAGTGGTGGCGCTAGAGGTATGCCTTGCAAGTGCTAGCCTAGGATGGACCGTGACATCCCATATGGCCCTCCAAGCCAGGAGTGATTTCTGAGTGCATAGGCAAGAGTAACCCCTGAGCATCAACAGGTGTGGCCCCAAAACCAAAACAAACAAAAAAAGTAGGTGGGAGATTTGTAGCAATTCATTTTTCATAATTAATCATTTTGATTCTTCATAATTCATATCAATTCATATTCTATATAAGCATAGATATAGTTCAAGGTGTTTTAAATATTTCTTTTTTTTTTTTTGGTTTTTAGGTCACATCCGGTGGAACTCAGGGGTTACTCCTGGCTCTACACTCGGAAATTTCTCCTGGCAAGCTCAGGGGACTGACTATATGGGATGCTGCTATTCAAACCACCATTTGTCCTGGGTCTGCTGCATGCAAGACAAATGCCCTACCGTTGCACTACCTCTTCATCCCCTGTTTTAAATATTTCTTAATAATGCATTTCTTCAGAACAATTACTCAAAAATATATCACTTTATCAGAAGCCATCTTAAGCTATTAAGCTAAAAAAAACAGGTAACATATTGGGAAATGAAATCCTCCATGTGAAATTTTGATAAGAGAAATTCTTATCTACACAGATTCTTAACTTAACGGCAAAAGTGAAGTCAGAGATGTTTTAAAGAGTAAAATGGAAAAAATAGAAATAGTTCCCATCTATAAGTGGAAAATTTAATTTCTAATACTTGTAATCAAATGTAAATTAAGCAATGAGCTACTATTTAGTCTACAAATAATTACTATCAATGTAAAAACAAGAACTAGAGGATAAATATACTGAATTGAAATATATCAGAAAGAAAGGGGTAGATACAAAATAATCTTTCTCATATGTGGGATTTAAAGATACACAGCAAGGGAACAAAAAAGATCCAAGGCCAACACAATGGGGGACCTGACCCACACAATGGGTTGGGATTGAGTGGGTTAAGAGGAGGGGAAGGAGAAGGATACACTGGTTATGAGTATGATTCCTGAAGATTACTGCAGGTAGCTACAAAACCAAAAACAAATAAATATATTCTACACAAAAGTGATCTGGTAACTTGCAAAGTATATTAATATAATTTTGTGATTCCAAGGTCCTACCGCACTTTATTAAACAATTTGACAAGTATGTTTTTCTGTGTTTTGAATCTCCTAAAAATCCTATCAAATGGACTGATGTATCAGTTTGCAGAAGTAAATCTTGTGTCCTCAAAAAGTTGCAATGAGCTACAAATTATAGAAGAATTAATAAAAGCATTTAGCTTCTGGTAGACAATAGAGAAATTTTGCCAAGTGTTGAGTCAGAGAACTGGTGTTTGTTTACTTGAAAAAGCAGTTTCAAAGTAAAGGAGTAGTAGAAACTGCACAAAATCACTGAAACATTTTAAATGTATTGCAATATATTGGTGACAAATGCTTTGGAAACTTACTAAAGTTACCTGCTCGTTAATGTCCTTTGCAAAAAATGATCTGCTCATTTAATATTTACATTATGTATTCTGATAAAGTTCTGAAATATTATTAATAATATTTCTTAAAAGGATATGCAAAAATGCATAAATATCTAGGAGTGAATTGATATATGTATCTCCATGTTCATCACATTGTTCTAGTAGGCTCGACTTTGACAACAGAGACTGAAAAGAACTTTTGGAACCATAATGAAGACTCTATCCTAGGCTTTGTCTCAGGATCTGAACAAAAACAAAGAACACTTATTACAGAAGACTAACCACAACAACAATGATGGAACAGAACCTCTAGAACCGTAAAGACTCTATTCTAGACCTTGTCCTATGACCTGTGCAAATACCAAGATCTCTAGCGACAATGGCCTGGTGTTATCATCCACAACTGAGAGGAAACTTTCCTGGCACCATAAAAATCCCTTGGAATGTGGTAATGCGCATGTATGGAAACAGTAGTTGTTCCCATGATGGTTTGCTTCAAGGGTGGAGAAACCCTGAATCTCTTAAGCCAAGGAAATTCCCTTTCTCCCCCAATACTTACTGTGCCTATGCAAGAAAAAAAAATTAAAAAGGGAGGGAGCACAAAACCTTACCACACGAGCACTCTTTGTTGTTGTTGTTGTTGTTCGTTTTGTTTTTCCTCTTTTTTCTTCCACATTTTCTTTCTTTTTCACTCTTATGGTTATTATTTAGTGATTTTTGGTGCATTTTTTTCTTTTTTTTGATGGTTGCTCTCTTTTTTTGTTTTTGTTTTTTTGCTTGTTTTGTTTTGTTTTTCATTTTTTCTTTGTCTTCCAGCTAAACCACACAACTTGAGTCACCTTGTTCTGCCTCATAACTTGAGGCAGAAAAAAAATAAACGGTACCAAGACCAAACACCCATATGAACATTGAGTGGAGTTAAAAAATGATCTGATTAAACATCAAACCTAAAGTCAATAACAGAATAGATACCATATTTACAACAAGCTATACACAGAGGGGAACATTTTCACTAGCACTAAGGGGACAAAGGGGAGATATAGGACACATGCTGGGAAATAGGGTGGAAGGAAGACAACTCTGGTGATGGGAATGGCCCTGATTTATTGTCACTATGTACCATAAATACAACTGTGAAAGATTTGTTATTCACTCTTTGGTCACAATAAAAATTATTCTAAAAAAGCAACCAGAAAGCCCATGATCTGTGCATGACATATTATTATTCAGCCACAGAAAAGAAATCAGTATTATCATATAAAACACAGATGAACTTTGAGGATGTTATACTAGTTGTTGTAAGTCAGTCAAACAAATAAAGAGATCATAGGCAGGGTAACAGCTCAAGTAGTTGAATGCTTAGTATGTTGAATACCTTATAATAACCAAGATATATAAACAATCAGAAAACCTGTATGTGATAGAAATATTATTCAAAGAAATCAGTGTTATCATGTGCAACAGGGATAGACTTTGAAGGCATTATATAGGTTGATATAAGTCAGATAAACAAAAAGGCCACAGACCAGAGAAATATCTGAAGTGGTTGAGTATGTGCTAAACATGTATAACATGTGAAGTTCAGTCCTTGGTTCTGCATGGTCCCCTGAGCTCTGCTGTGAGTGACCCACATGACTCCTGAACACTGTCGTGCCTCAGCACCCTACCATTAGTCTAAAATTCACCTAGCACAGCAGCGCAGAGCCCAGGGCCCAAAAGTCACTGCTGGGTTTGACCCCATTAAATGATCTAAAATAATTTTTAAAAATGACAAAACAGATATGCAAAAGAGATTTTAAAAAGGTTCTGTTTTGTTCAGTAAAGTCTCCAGTTACTTCATGTTTTATTAATGAAAATTAGCTAATTTTGGCACTCATATTTCTAAAAATATTATTCTAGAAATACCTGATAAAATAATGCAGTACATACATAGCAATGACTGTGTCCTATCGATGAAAAGGTAGTATTTACATTTTTGACTAATTGGAAGATAATTAGCTATTGAAATGGGTTATGTATTTTTCAGAAACTTTTCAATATGTAATTCAAATATACTTGTTTCATATCCCCTCACAAATAAGACCAGATGGCTTTTTTTGGATATATTTACTTAAAATTCTCAATTTACATATAAATTCATGTGGAACAAAATTTTTTTTGTCAAATTTGCTTCCTCACAATTTGAAGCAGAATCCCACTTTCATTGGGGCTGCCACAACAAAAGATATTTTTTGCAACTGAAACACAATAGCAAGCTAGGTTATCACCAAAACACAAGTGGAGGAATTAAAAAAAGATGGTGGTTCTCTTTACTTATTTTTGTTTTAATTGACCTGCCTGGTGACTACAAAATATTGTTCCAATAGTCATTCTTCCATGAGATCAATTTCTGTACCTCAACATGTAGGCTGCTTAATTTCCATGCTTGCTTCTTGAAATCCTTCGTAGATATATTTGAATTGTATGAGCTTGCCATTCCAAAGGTTTTGTCATGCCAATTATTTGATTATAACAGGAGTTTGAAACAGTATTTTCTTTTTAAACTTTATTTATTGATTAATTGGTTGATTGGTTTACGGGCCACAACCAGCAGTACTCAGGGTTACTCCTGGTTCTGCAGGCTGGGGGACCATATGGGATGCGGGTCCTCCAGGTCAGCCTCATGCAAAGCAAACGACCCATTGCTCAGTCATGTCAATTTTGATTATAGCAGGAGTTTCAAACATTCGGAACGTTCCTAGCTAGGGAATATCACTGAATTATAATTTCCAAGTTAGTGGTATTATTGATACAGATAAATCAACAGTTCCCCCCGCCAAGTGATTAAGCTCACTTGATTCAAAAGTCTCACTGAGAAAGCTGCATCCTAAACCTGCCTCTATATTTGACTAGAGCTCTAAACATAAGTAAACGTTTAATATAACATTTTAAATACACTTCTTCCCGTATAGTCTACGTTGGAATAGATGTCTACATTTTGCATGAAATATTCATGATTATTATTATGATGATGATGATGTCTGTGGGATTATGGGATTTCCCTGTTTGTACGTCAATCAATATCCACATTGTTACTCATTGGATGGAATTCTTTGAATGTAGCCCCTTTGATTGGTAGTGAAACTGGATAATCCTGCCTTCCAAGTTTGCTAGGTTTTCCTCATATAAAAAGCTTGGGAGGATCTCCGGATCTCTGCAGTGCTGGCAATTTGGAGTGGTGGTCTCATGATGTGGGAAAATTTCCAACGCCTTTTCTCTTTATCTGGGTGTATAAGTTTAAATTAATTTACATACTGCTTTCTGGCTTCAGATCCGTGTCTGTCCCGTGTTCTGGATCAGAACTGGAGGGTTTAGATTCAATATATGTCCATAGGAAAAGTAAGGTCTACATCAGCGTTTCTCAAACTCTGTGCCACGGTGCACTGCCATCCGGTGTGCCATGGGAAAAATTCCAGTTTCATCCGTAACATGCGGCTTCATCTCACAAATAGACCATTAGATTATTTCATAATAAAGTAATTAAAAATAATTTCTTTGTGTTTATTTGATTCCTATTCAAGAGAATTACTTTATTATATACAGTCAATCTAGGCAGAGTTGAATTTTTTTTAACATTTTCTAATGGTGGTGTGCCTAGTGATTTTTTTTTTCATGAAAAAAGTGTGCCTTTGCACAAAAAGGTTGAAAAACACTAGTCTAGATGACAACATAGGAGCAGAGAAAAATACTGAAAAATTAGCAGAAATACTGAAAAAAATACTGAAAATTCTGAAAAATACCAATTACCTACTGAAAACAGACTATGTCAGGTGCCTGTCCTTCAAATAGATGATAATGTCAATGCTGTTTTTTATATTGGTGCAAATAGATACAAATATACCCCTATAGGTATAAGAATATCTAATAAGTAGTTTGTATATGTTACCATTTTATCCTTTGTTTCAACATACTACATTTAATAGGATAAACTTTAGAATGGTGTCAGTGAGTAGGTATGAAAAGAAATCAAGGAGTTTTTCCTATCTTCTTACATACCTACTTCTTGCTACAGAATCAAATATGAACAAGTGTGATTATATCATATAAAAGTTTCTGTAAGGCAAAAGAAATACAAGCTAACATTAAAGACAGCTAGGGGCCGGAGAGATAGCATGAAGGGAGGGCATTTGCCTTGCATGCAGAAGAACGGTGATTTGAATCCCGGCATCCCATATGGTGCCCCGAGCCTTCCATGAGTGATTTCTGAGTGTAGAGCCAGAAGTAACCCCTGAACGCTGCTGGGTGTGACCCAAAACCAAACAAACAAACAAAAAACACAGCTGAGTGGGAGAAAATATTTTCACTCAATACATCTGATGATGGGTTGATATCTAGGATATACAAAGTACTCATAAAGATTAACACACAAAATCTAGAACCCCATCAAAAATGGGAAGAGGAAATGAACAGACACCTCTATGAGGAAGACCAACAGATGGCCAATAGGCACATGAAAAAATGCTCATCATCTCTTATTATTAGGGAAATCCAGATCAAGGCAAAAATCAGATATTATCTTATACCAGTGAGTATGGCACATATCAAAAGTACTGAGAAGCGCTTGTGTTGTTGGGGGTGTGGTGAAAAAGGAACTCTCATCCACTGCTGGTGGGAATGTTGTCACTTCAAACCATATGAGAAGCAGTATGAGAGGTTCTCAGTACACTCATATTTAAGCTGCCATATGACCCAGTATTCCAATTTTGGGTATCTAACCCCAGAACAGAAAATTTCTCATCCAAAAGGATTTATGAACACCATTATTCATTGCAGCACTCAGTACAATAGCTAAGAGTTGAAGTCAACTAGATGAGTCCAGCAGATGTGGTACATATATATTATGTATACAATATAGATATGTAAAACAATGTTTTAGATGGAATTGATTATCTAAAAGACTCTTGGCCTCCAAATATACTTAGAAGGAAATAAATTGAGAAGAGGAGAAAAACAAATGTGAAATAATGGGGTACAGGGCCAAGGTGACGAAAGTGCCCTGGTGGAGTGAAGAAAGGAACCTAACTAAATATCCAAGCCACAGAGTAATCAACAATGAAGTAATTAATGAAAGTCAAACTTTAACAAACATTCGTGCAAAGGTGTCTGTTCTGATGGGAGGCTGGGATGCTTGGGTGATGGTTCGATATGAATTCTGGGAACATTGGTGGAGGGAGGTTGACACTGGTGCTGAAACAAGTATATCAAAACCATAACTATAAATAATTTTGTAAATCACAATGATTTCAATAAAAGTAAATAAATAAAATATATATAACAAAGGGTTTCAAGATAGCACAGTAGTAAATGTTTCCTATACTGGCAGGAGACCTGAATTACAGCTATGCCCCAATTTCTGAGTACAAAACAACTAACTCTTCTCTCTCCATCTCTCCCTTCCTCCCTTCCTCCCTCCCCCTCCCCTTCCTTTTTTTCACCTTCCTTTCTCTTCCCTCCCTCCCTCCTTCCCTCCCTCCTTCCCTCCCTCCCTCCCTCCCTCCCCCCTCCCTCCCTCCCTCCCTCCCTCCTTCCTTCCTTCCTTCCTTCCTTCCTTCCTTCCTTCCTTCCTTCCTTCCTTCCTTCCTTCCTTCCTTCCTTCCTTCCTTCCTTCCTTCCTTCCTTCCTTCCTTCCTTCCTTCCTTCCTTCCTTCCTATTGAACACAGGACTTCATGCATACAGGACAATTGGAATACTACTGAGACAACTTGGACCCATGACTTGCTTCTTCTTTCAGATCCTAACTTGGCTTTATCTCTACCTAATTGCCTGTCCCAGTATTCTGGTCTAATGGCAACGTTATTTCCTCATCCATGTCTTAGAACACTTTGTCATCCCAGAGAAAAATGATATAGAGGCATCATTTCAAATGCCAGTGTTTTTGACCGAATTATCTTCTTTATATTATTATTTTGTTTGTTTTTGAGCCACACCCATTGGTGCCCAGGGGTTACTCCTGGCTCTGTGCTCAGAACTTGTTCCTGGCTCTGGGGGGGGGGTGGCATACTAGATGCCGGGTTGCCAGGAATCCAACTCAGGTTGGCTGCATACAATTCAAATGCCCGACCAGTGTGTTATCGCTCTGGCCCCTTTACTCTACAATCTTTCAGGAATGTTTCAGAGCCTAATTTGAACTTTCTTAATTTTGCTTTTTCTTATTCCTTTCTCCCTTTGCAGGACCCATACTTTATCTGCTTCATCTTGCCCTTCCATTTTGTTATGCCCAGTGGTTGTGCATCGCTTAGCTGTAGTATGCTGGAGTTTGCATTTACTGTGGTACCTGTAGTCTATAAGAAGTGTCAGGCATCTGCCTTGGAGATGTAGAATGATACTGGAAATTAAATCCCTGCCTCACATATATAAGGTAGGGAATCAGCCCCTAAATTTGATCCTAGGGCTCAGTATTTTATACTTTAACTGAAATACTTTGAACTCTTGGGAAAATTATGTGAAAAGGGAAGGGAAAAGTGTACTGACGTCTTGAAAAATGATTTAAAAGCACAAGGGGAAATGGTGACAGAAATCTTTTTCCATTTACCTACCTGTGTATAGTACTTATTCCGGTATTACATAGGGTTCATTCTTTTTTATAAAGAAGACAGATAACCCCCCAAAAAGATATATGAAGATGGAAAATACATACTTATAGCCATATCATTTTTCATTATAGAAAGTCACACAATGTGCCTAAATATAATGAGAGGAAAAATTGATTATAATAACAGTATTACCTTTGTGGTCTTAGTTTACCCATCTGTGAAATTAAAATATTGCAAAGTATAATTTTTCAGGACCCTTATAATCTCTGATTCTTAATCCTTTTTCTGACATTTATGTTGTATACATAAAAAAACAGAAATTTCTGGTTACGTTTAAAGTTCAAAAAAATCAGACTATAATTTTTATCTTATTCAAATAAAAAACTACTTGAAGATTAAACATTACCTGCAATGACATTTCCCAGCATTATTAGAGTTAGGTTATAAGCTCTATAAGAAAATCATAGGACACTGATGATTAATAAGCTGGAGAAGAAAGCTCTGTGAGAGCTTATAGTGTGTGAACTATTATTAGATTTCAAAGGCACTGGGGAAATTCACCTGAGAATTTGGACAGATGCCCTTGAATTTGTGTGCTTAATATTAATTTTCATCCCTGTGTGGCTAGGTATAGATCATTAGAGGTCATTGTAGAGGGCTACCATCATGTACCACTCGCCTCAGAGATTAAAAAATGCTCCTTAAATAACACCGAATTCATGCAAATTAAACAGTAAGAATGGGAAAAATGTATTCTAAAAAGTTATATTGTAAGCCAAACCAATAATTTATAGACTATTATACTAAAATAAAAATAAAATAGTGACTTTAGTTTTTATTAATTTTTCAGCCGCATTGGTGATGCTCAGGGGTTACTCCTGGCTATGCACTCAGAAATCGCTCCTGGCTTGGGGGGACCATATAGGACACCAGAGGATTGAACCGAGGTCCGTCCTAGGCTAGCGTGCACAAGGCAGACGCCTTACAGCTTGCCCCACCGCTCTGGCCCATACTTTAGTTCCTTAATTAGCTACTTTTATCCTGAAGAATGACAAAATCCTAGGCCAAAGTAGTGGAGTAAGTGGTATGGCATTTGCCTTGCATGCACTAACCTAGGATGGACTGCAGTTCGATTTCCCAGTGTCCCATATGGCCCCCCCAAGCCAGGAATGATCTCTGAGCACAGTCTGGAGTAAACCTTGAGCATCACTGGGTGTGGCCCAGAAAGAAAAAAAGAAAAGAAAAGAAAAAAAGAAAAAAGGGCAAAATCCTCACTGATATAATAATCTCTTAGCTCTCATGATATCCTGAAACACATTCTTTATTTCACAAAGTAATTTACCAAAATCAGACCTTTTGAACAAAGATCTTAGCCAAAGTTAATGTGATTCCCAGAAACCCATGATAAGAAAAGTCTCAGAGTATAAAGTGGACATTGAAAATCTTGAACTTGAAAAACTGTACAGAGATTCCTTCAGTCCTGACATTTGTGTCATTAACCTGGTGATGAGGTAGAAAGAATTAGTGTAAACCTGAATATATTGGCTCGAACCCAGTAAAAGCCCAAATTCGTATTAGAGATTCAACTCACTATATTCATTCTCACTAAGTTGAATGTCACAATATTAAGTAAGCAAGGTGACCATATTTTTAACAAACGAAATGTATAAAACTATGGTTACAAACCCCAAATTGTCAAGATAGCACCAATTCAACATTGCACCACGTAAAATAGTGTACAGTAAATAGTTCTTGATTCAACTCTTGCATGTTCCAGATCTAAAATCCTTCCTGAAAAGAATGAATTTCTAGTAATAACTAATATTTTAAGCAATTGCTCATCATCTTCCTCTTTATCTGACATTCACCACAGAGGTATTGTATCTGTATGAGATACTTAATTAAGAATCTCTCTTGAAAAATAAAGGAATCTATATACTTTGTCTCAAATTACTTTTAGCCCAATTTCATTCAAATTGATAGTCAGCTTGCAACAATTTTTTTTCAAATAAAAATACTAAGTCACTGTGAGAGAAAGATATTCTAATCAATGAAGTAAACATGTGTTTGAAATATTTGTATCCCTTCACCTCACTAAATTATTAGTGTTAACTAAATAATGAAGTCATATTGAAATGAAAAAAATGCTATTGGGACATTAAAGTAGGTGAAAGCCTCTTGCAGTATGACAAGAAAAATGACATCAAATATATAATAAATGAAACAGGACATAAATGATGTGCAGGCTTCCTTCAGATGAAAGAGAAGGATCACAGACAGAGGCAGCTGCATGAAAAATAGAGTTTCAGGGATGCCTAATACATAAGTCTCTCCCTAAATGAGCTTGGTGAAGGAAGCATGGTGAGATATAATGCCAGGTAGGAAATATCAAAAAATCATATGCGAAAACCATGAAGAAGTTATAGAATGACGAGAAGATGTCAGCCTGAATTTTGTAGAATAGGCTCAAGAAGAAAAATTCCTAAAAGGTGATTGTGCAGAGGGCAAAGGTTCCATGAACCCTCATAGGATGACAAGAGCGGCAAAGACTTGTTTTAGTGAGGTAATATATAGGATTGAAAATTGAATCATGAGGGATCATGTGAGGCCTTCAGTTAAGAACTGAGCAGAGCATTCTAGATGTGTATTTTTAGGCAGTGGCAAAGGGGAGCTCTAAGTCAGCAGGGTATTTTTTTATAACAGGGCTTATAGTATAACAGGGCGTATAGTAGTGCTTGGCTGGATAAATTGGCTCTCAGTGTCTCTAAGGCAAGAATAAAGATAAGTAAATAGACTTAAAAAAAACCTCTATTAGCACTTTGCATTAAATTAGGATATGACCCTTTGAGACAAGTGAAATCTTAGGGGAAGGGACAAGAGAGATAGTACAGAGGGTTGATAATTTGCTTTGCATATGGCCTTCAACCCTGGTTCTATCCCCAGCATCCCACATGGTACCTCCCAAGAGCAGCAGGAGTCCTGAGTGCCCAGCCATAAAGGAATCCTTGAGCACCGCTGGATGTGGCCCCAAAATAAACAAAAAAGAAAAATATTACTAATAATCAGAAATTTTATATTATCTGATTCCTAATGATATTACGGTATGTTTGCCTGGCATGTGGCCAACCTGGATCAATCCAACTGTCCAGAGCACCACCAGGAGTGATTCCCTGAGCACAGAACCAGGAACAATCTCTGAAAACTGCTGGGTGTGCCATCCCAAATAAATATATCAAAATCATATAGTCTGTCTTTAGGAGAAACTCTCAATTGAAAAGATCATTGTCACAAATTGCTTTCTTAGAAGAAATTCTGGTCCTTGAATGTACCTTCCATTGCAGGTAGTGAACTCAGTTCAGTCATTGTTCTAACCCCCTTTCCTATATAGTTTAGTATAGTATAGTTTCCTCTATAGTTTAGTATAGTATAGTTTAGTAAATTTTCTCACTAGTTGAACTGAATCATTAGTGAGCTTTGCAACTTGTGATGATATTTACATAAGAATTCAAAGTGGCTGGGGATCAAAACAAGACCCAAAACTCTGCCATTGAGATTAGAACTTTAGACTAGGCTATGGGTTTATTTTCCTTAAATGTTGACATCACGTTAAAAGATATCTGATGGAGTGACGCCTGTGTTTGTGTAGAGAACAAGGAGGCTCTAGTCTTATTTCCCTCTACCAAGCTTGAACGAATGAGACCTCCTAGTCTATATATACTACTTCCCAATGCTCATTGCTCTCAGAAATTCTAAAGTAAACCAGAAAATTTAGAAGTGTGAGAGAGTCTTAGAAATCCAGCCAAGGGAAATAGGTCTGAGGCTCAGTGAAAAAATATCTTACTCACATATCTAAGGCTCTAGTTTGATTACAAGCACTAAATAAGAAAATACTAGCTTCTAGTTTGCATTTTAGTTTATTAGATAAATTTTTCTGTGTAGCATACAAGCATATATTTCATATGTTATTTTGATTATATAATAATTTTTTTTTTTGGGTTTTTGGGCCACACCCGGTAACGCTCAGGGGTTACTCCTGGCTATGCGCTCAGAAGTCGCTCCTGGCTTGGGGGACCATATGGGACGCCGGGGGATCGAACCGCGGTCCGTCTCCTAGGCTAGCGCAGGTAAGGCAGGCACCTTACCTCCAGCGCCACCGCCCGGCCCCTGATTATATAATAAATTTAACATTATAAAGTTATTTACTGTTATATATACCTAGTGTAGTACTATTGTCTTAGTAGATATATTATGTATTACATCACTCTGTCTTATGAACAGCTTATTAAAAACTTATACCCTTAATCATCATCAATCTTATTTACTTAACTAATCCTTCCTGATTTTCATTTTACTCTAATTTTTAATAGGTTTGATTTTTTATTAATTTTTTATTTTTAATTATGTGAATAAAGATGCAAAGAAAGAGGACAAGGTAAAGTTACAGTGGAAGGACAATCACCCATAAACAGAATTCTCAGTAGTCCCATTGCTGATATCTTTTTTTTTTTTTTTTTGGTTTTTGGGCCAGACCCGGTAATGCTCAGGGGTTACTCCTGGCTATGTGCTCATAAGTTGCTCCTGGCTTGGGGGACCATATGGGACACCGGGGGATCGAACTGCGGTCTGTCCAAGGCTTGCGCAGGCAAGGCAGGCACCTTACCTTTAGCGCCACTGCCCGGCCTCCCATTGCTGATATCTTAACTTTGAACTTTCAGCCAAAGAACATTAAGAAAAATAAAACAGAAACCATGTACAATTACTTTGTCCCTCAACTCCCCAGATTGTAGTACATAATATTTCTTTTTTATTAATTTATTTTATTTAAACACCTTGATTACATACTTGATTGTGTTTGGGTTTCAGTCTTGTAAAGAACACCACCCATCACCAGTGCAACGTTCCCATCACCAATGTCCCAAATCTCCCTCCTCCCCACCCGACCCCCACCTGTACTCTAGACAGGCTTTCCATTTCCCTCATACATTCTCATTATTAGGACAGTTCAAAGTGTAGTTATTTCTCTAACTAAACTCATCATTCTTTGTGGTGAGATTCCTGAGGTGAGCTGTAACTTCCAGCTCTTTTCTCTTTTGTGTCTGAAAATTATTATTGCAAGAATGTCTTTCATTTTTCTTAAAACCCATAGATGAGTGAGACCATTGTGTGTTTTACTCTCTCTCTCTCTGACTTATTTCACTCAGCATAATAGATTCCATGTACATCCATGTATAGGAAATTTCATGATGTCATTTCTCCTGACAGCTGCATAATATTCCATTGTGTATAGTACATAATATTTCTTAGCAGCACACAAAGCAATCTAAAGCCATAAAACTTATGTAACTTCTTAAACATTGAAGGCAAAGTACTTTTTTACATTTCCATGCACATGCATATTAGTTTAAGTTAACCTCAAAAGTTTAAGTGGGTTGTTTTTCTTAAGGATTAGAGTCAAAGGAGCACAGTAAAAACGGTGTTAGAGTGGCAATCATTGTTTGCATAGGCCCACCATAATATGAGGGATATGGAAAGGAAAAGCCTTGGTCTAAGTACAAGGAGACCCTACCCATGAAGTTTCCTGGCATAAGACCGACTCTAGGGTCCAGGCAAACTAGTTTGTCCAATCCAGGTCATTGTCTGTAGTGCCAATACACTTTTATTTTTCACAGTCTCTATTGTTGGTATCATTATTCTGTATTAAAGATCCTGGAATCTGCTTATCCTATATTGCAGTCAGTATGGTGCAGAGCATCCTCTCGTTTCACCTCACAATTTAAGGGCAATGCAGAGAACCCTGTCCTGTAAGCAGGTCCTTGTTGTTGTCAGGTCTTCTTACTGTTAAGGGAAGTCTCTTTAGAGCAGGTCGATGTCAGAGCCATTGTAGGTTTTCCCTGTTAGAGGATTGCTTCCAGGTGTTGTTATAAAAAACCTTGGATGTTTCGTAGATAGCTTCCCTGGTTCAGGGGTGAATGGAGGATGCCCATTCTTCTGAGGCCTGTGCCAGATCATTATATCAATGTTCAGGGTATAAGGCCCCATTGCACTACAAGATTTGTGTGTTCCAATCTCTATTAGATAAGAACTTTTTGTATGTATAGTATTTTCCCATTTTTATGTGCCTATGCAAACAAGGAGCAATGCCACATGGCGTTATCGGCACATATGGGGGCCATAAAAACAAGTCCAACAATCCCCATGACATGATTCAATCATAAATATTAAACTGAGGGACTCTTCCACCAAAATTTCTTATTGAACAGCTCACAAAGAGAAGACAAGATAAAAATTGGGTAGAATTGTCACAGTAAAAGAATATTTGGAAAGAGTTATAGCTGTTAAAGAAAATACACATAAATATTCAAAAAACATGTGTGTTCATTTTATGTCTTTTGAAATAGTTGAGGGTTGTTAAATGCATGACTTTGGTCTGCGATTAGGACTGTGTAGTACTGAAGTTAAAAAGGGCAAATGTGAGGTACTGATGGTTGGGGGTGAGAGAGTTAAGGAGTAATAATGAACTTTGTAGGGGTATGCGAAAGGGCAGAATCTGTTGAGGCAGGAGGTTGGTCTTGGGTAGGCTTGATTATTTTAAAAAAAATTCTACTTAAAAGTGACATCCTAAAGTACTTATTTTTGCTTTCTTGTCTTACAAATCATAATGTACTCCAAAAAAACTTTTCATTATATATATGTACATTTATGGAAATTTAGGCACCAAAGAAGTCGATTGCCCAAAGTCACAGAGTGAGTTAGTAGCACAATAATGACCAAACACATGAACAAGTACTCATATAGTACTATCTTTTCATTATAATGTCTACACGAAAACAAAATCTCAGCAGATATTGGAAAAAAAGATGCTCTTATACAAAGAACTGAATCTACTAGGTTAAGCCAAGTTTCTGAGAACCCACTGATGATATTGAGATTTACTTGATATTTACTTGATTTACTTGATACTTGACTCAGTCCAGTACCACCAAATAAACAAATAAGCACCTAGCCATCCAGATGGTGTTGAAATCACAGTTTTTTCCTCCACGAAGTTGGTTGGTAAATCATGTTTTCAGCATATACTAATTCTCATATAACAAACTAAGGAATCACTTTTCCTCTTGGAAGTCTTCTGCAAAGGATAAGATAATACTACTTTTTATCTCCTTATACCTTATTGCACCCTCCTACAATCTACAAAATTTTGACAGCCAAAGGCCACGTTTTATATGTGTTACTAAAACCATGTATTGAATTCTTCTAACGTTTGCAGGAGGTAGAAATATGACCTTGTTTCAGTGATCTTAAACCAAGTTTTCAACCAGTTCCAAACCCATTTGAGGCTCTAGCAAAAAATGTTGTCTTTTTCACTGGCAGGCTCATGTGGTTGCGAGCATCCCTTAGCTTATTTTCACATCACTTTAATCTCTGTCTCTATGTTCACATTGTATTTTCCTCTATGTTGTCTCCAATATTCTCCATATCTCACTTAAAAGTACCTCCTGTCAACACACTCAATTACCTCTACAAAGTGTAGTGTTTGTTTGTTTTTATATATAGTGTCACAGATTCCAGAGATCATGAAACATATCTGAAAGGGAGATCATCATTCAGTTGACGACAACCTTCCCTTCAGAGACACAATCTGCCTCATAACACAAAGAATCGGAATTCACATAGTTCTTTGGCTACTTTTATTTTCTAAGGAGATTGAGTTTCTCAAACAGTGGTCAGGGGACCTGAGAATTACTTCCTGTAATACTCATACAAGATAGTGAAATCATGATTGTCACATTTATTTTCAGTATGCAAAAGATAAATGTATGTGTATATTCATGTAGCATACTTAAATATATTTTACATTTGACTATGTGTTCCTTATTTTGTAAGATATACTATTTTATCTAGTGATATACTAGGTCATACTTTCTTAGTTGGTTTCAATCATATATGAAACATTTTGTAGCCCAATTTTATTCACCAAGCATCTATCATTAACATTTCCCCTGTCATTAAATACTCCTTGTAAACATCAATTTAATAGCTGCATAATGGTCCATCATGTGCATGTGCCATAATTTACCATTCCCTTGATGTTATGTTGCAACCAGTTATTTTTGTAAATGAATTTTTATATCTCACTGAATTAAAATACATTGTGAGACTCCATCAAGGTCAATTCAGCATTGGTGGTCATTGGAGACCATCCTTTCAAAGACCAGGCAATGTATGCTTCCATTCATTTATAGAATAAAGGGCATTTCAGAACTCATATTTTGGCTGTAGTAAGCAACATTGGCCTGTGGCCCAATGATTTATAGCATCATTTGATTAACAGCAAGAAAGGATCCGATGGGAGCCATTTGTCTATACCAATGATATCAGAGAGTTTATTGCTTTATCTAACTGTACCACCTAGAGTAATACCCTTAGCTTCTATCTTTATTGTTGGTAATGAAGAGTCTTTCTCATGACTACATTGCCTCTAGACTCAACAAATTTTTATCAATTCTTTCTTCAACAGTTGTTTCCATATCTTAACTATTACAAGTATTTCTTCAGTCAAAGGAACAGTGTACCATCTCTTTGAGGTACTGATAAAAATCTATTTTCATAAATGCTTTTAGAATCTTTGACTTCTACCTCCATTATAACATTTTCCCTGTTCCTGTTCCCCAAGTCCATGTTATAACTGTATGATGAAGCCAACTCATTGATGACAGATTTTTTTGTTTTTTTTTTTGGCCACACTCTGTGGTGCTCAAGTGTTATTCCTGGATCTGTGTTCAGAAGTTGCTCCTGTCAGGCTCATGGGACATTATGAGATGCTGGAAATCGAACCCAGGCAGGTCTGTCCTGGGTCAGCCACATGCAAGGCAAATGCCCTACCACTGTACAATCTCTCCAGCCTTGATGACAGATTTTTTATAGAACAGATAAACTTATTTTTCCATTTATTTAAATAACGTGTTTACAAAGTTGTTCATGATTGAGTTTCAGTTGTACCCATGAACATTCACCCATGAACAGTTCCAGCCTCCTTTGTCCCTAGTTTCCTTCCTCCCTCCCCTCTGCCTGCCTCTTCTTTTTGTCCCTTTTAGAAACTTGGTTTGCAATTTTGTTAATGAAGGTGTACTATATAGATCACTTTATCTCCACTCAGTACCCAATTACTGTACAGAGTGATCAGTTTCAGCTATCATGTCTGATGAGAGATTTTTAATGCAAATAACAGAATCAACCCTTTCCTTGGCAGACAGCATGCTGCTCTTTCCTATGTAATATTACCAGAAATACAAATACAGAAAAAATAGAGAAATAAAATGTGTTTCCCCTCTGATAATAGGTAGAGAGAAGGCGACCAACTCTGTGTACTTTTATGTAGTTGGCCATCTGGTTCATTTGAACCTGAACCTTAGTAAGAAAAACCGGAGACACTAAGTACTCAGGAGCACTCTCTGTGATTAGACAAACTTTTCTACACAATGTGAAAAGGCCTAATCACATGTGTCTCTGGAGCACTTCACATATATCTAGTATAAATGAGGAAATAGGCTTTTGTTTAAAGGGGGGCTCCCAATCAGGGCTCAGTGAGCCCAGAAGCATTCCCTGGTTATAGACCTTAATCCAGACCAGTAGTTCAATTTTAGGGTTCAAGATACAGATAGTACCAGGGACAAGCAGGACCACCTAAGAAGTACTCTGACATCTCCAGGGTCATTTTTGTTAGTGCTTGAGGTTCACCTAGACTGGGGTGAACTCTAATGCTGTGGTGGATGGATAGTAGCAGATCCTGAGTATTAAGTCTTGTTTCCATGAAGGCAAAGTTTCTATCCCAGAATGTTGAGCGCTCTTCCACTTCCCAGGAAATACATTTTAATTCAATTCATTATCATTAACCCAAAGTTAAAAGGTCACACAGAAAATTCCACTCTTCTTGAAGAGTGAGCAGAGAGACAGCTTCTCAGATGGCTGACTGTGCTCTGTGAATAACCTGAAAGACTGAGAAGGGTCAGTCCCTGGACAATGTAAGAAAAAAATCTCTTCTCACTGGGATGTCAGTCACTCCAAAGTTCAGACTAAGTCCTGTCTATGGTACAATATCACAAGTGGGCAGACATCCCTTTCTGTTTTGAACCCCATTTCCTGTCATGAAAATAAGGAGTATTGACTTCTATGTTTTTCAGTGGTAAATTTGTAAGTGATTTGATATGTCAAACAGGCAAAATTATCCATTCCTGGAGGAAGTGGTGAAAAGCAGCCACTGCAGAGAAACACTCAAGTGGCTGCTAGAAAAAGAGAGTGTGGACCAGGGAGACAGGTCAGAGCACTATGGGCAGGTGCTGCCTGTGAGAGGCCTGGATTCCACTGACCTCCCCAATTCTATCCTCCCCAGTAAATAGGAACCTTCTAGAATGACTCCAAAGAAACACAAGTCATAACCCCAAAACAAAGCCCAAAGATACTGCAGTAGAGACACAGAAGAAATTAAGTGTTGCTGCAGATGTTGGTCATTATATTTCTCACAAGCACTCATGGCAAACTTCCTATGAGTTAAAGCTTGCTGTAGGGGCTAGATAGACTCATGTCTGATTTAGTTCTCAAGACAAGCCTATGAGTCTCAGTATTCTCACAGTCTCCAATTGACTGCAAAGAATGCTGTGACTTTGATAGACTAGGTTACTCACTCAAGATCACAGAATTAAGTCTATAAGAGGAAATACATTGCTGTTTGATCCCAAGCTATTTTTCTATTGTTACATACAGTATTTAATAGCTGCTACTTATAATGATTATTTTAGAACACTTACATAATAGTCCATTTTGATATATTCTTTCATGGTAAGCAATCTGTCAACAGTTTTGTGGGAACTAGCCCAAGCCTTGCCTTCTCTATGCCAAACAGGACCCTGAATTATAACTCAGTCAGAGCCCTTGTAAGATCACTGGCGGTTGGAGAACATGACCTTGGAAGGGTCTTCAGCTTTGGGAGAGCTTTGTGGTTTTCTCTGTACTCTGTACACCTCCTCTTTCTTCTTCACTGTAACCTCTTTCATTTACCAGAATTCAGCCAGTCTGATCCTCACAAAAGCCTCAACTAGCAGTGATTCACCGTACTTTTCTGTATTAAAAAGAAAAAAATTTAAGTGCCACAAACTATACTCTGGGAGCAATGGTGTTTAATATATGAAATCATCGGAGGTTCTGAAGAGA
This sequence comes from Suncus etruscus, assembly GCF_024139225.1. Classification (NCBI taxonomy): domain Eukaryota; kingdom Metazoa; phylum Chordata; class Mammalia; order Eulipotyphla; family Soricidae; genus Suncus; species Suncus etruscus. The sequence goes on from NC_064868.1 coordinate 83,977,033, forward strand.
AGTGACAAAGTGGACAGATGGTCCTACCTTCACTTAACTGAGGCTACATCATTTTATTGACAATTTAGGTGGCATAGAAATTCCCACTGGGCAGATGTGAAGAGCCACCTCCACATTAAGTTGTTTCTTAATAAAACTGATTAGAAATAGAGGACTGAGTAAAGATGTTTCAACCAGATTTTCCTGAAATTGCTCTTGGAGTGCATCCACTTAGCCCTGACTATAAAGAAGAAGCACCGAGATAAAAGTAGAGCTCTTAGCAAATTACTGGGAGGGTTGGGAGCATTTTAAGAGTAGAAGCTGTTGCATTTTTCTTTATCGAGTAGAAACTTGCATTTTTATTTATAGAAGTCATGCATATGAGGTAGTATTCTTCTGTCACTGCTGGGCTTTCTGACTGCCTTTAGTAGGTTTCTGATCATGGGGATAGTTGGTCAGGACGGATGAAGGACTCTGGGACAATGGTGGAGGGAAGCAGACACCCTATTGCAAGCTGCTGTGCTGGAATAGCTCACGTATGAAGTCCTAACATCAATAGTTTGTAGAACACTGTGCCCAAAGTAAAATAAAATAAAATCTAAAAACTGTAGGACATGGGTCTGGAGATAATACAACATGTAAAAGGTTTACCTTACATAAATCCTGGTTTTTCCCTGGCACCATATTGTTTATATTTGGAATATAAAGCCAGAAGTAATCCCTGAACATTTCGAGGTGTAGTCACAAAGAACGTTTTTATAAATATATTTTTTATTTAAGTAACGTAATTATAGCTGGGTTACAGTCGCAAACAGAACACCCCCTTTCACCAGTGTAACATTCCCCCCTCCCAAAGCCCCCTCTCCTGTACCCTGCCTGTATTCCAGAAAGGCATTCTACTACAGTTATTTGTTTTTTAAGTTCAGTAAATTGTTTTTTTCTTAAAAGATAAGTGTTAAAGAAAAAATAGTAAAGGTGTGACAGTGGCAATCGCTGTTGTTTGCATAGGCCCAGAAAAATATGGGGAAAACGGAAAAAAATCCTTGGCCTGATTACAAGAACGCCTCACCCCCTAGGTTTATTGGCATAAGACCGACTCTGGGGTTCAGGCATTCCAGTCTGTCCAACCTGAGTCATTCTCCGTAGTCCCGGTGAAACTTTTTCACACTTTAGCTGTTGTTGGTATCAGGTTCCTTTATTTAAAGATTCTGGATTCTATGCATTTCTTTCAGCGAAGTCAGGCTGATGTGGAGCATCCTATAGTTTCAGCACACTATTAGAAGTGGAGAGATCTGCCCTGCTAGCAGTCTGTTGTTGAGTCATTTGGGTGTTGAGAGCACTCTTTGGAGTAAGTCAATGCCAGAGCAGTAGTAGGTCTTCCCTCGTAGAAGTTTGGATCCTGATGATGTTATAGACAATTGTGGTTGTTTCCATAGATGGTATCCATTGTTCAGGTGTGTATGGGCGATTCCCATTCTTCTGAGGTCTAAGCCAAATCATTATGCCAATGAAAGAACATTTTTTAAAAAGGTCTAATTGAATCAGGAATTTTAAAAGACACTGAGACTACGCATCTAAATGATCAGCATTTAATGCCTGCCTACTAGATCTCACTTATTCTGGGGACAGACTTTTCTTTGGCTTACTTTTGCTCTCTCACTTCCACGCCTTTTGTACACTCACTATCCTATCACTGAAAGATCATTATCTCATTCTGACCAAATCCTTGTCCAAAGATTCCATGCTGAAATCTGATTCTTAATAAGTTCTAGTCCCTTGCTTGAGGCACAAATAAAAAATTGGCAACCTGCTCAGTCAAGAGTTGCTATTACTTTGGCTGTAGTTTTATATCTATACCACAGATGAATTCTATAATTGGGTTAAGTATGATTTTATGGTTCAATTTTATGAATTTTTGGTTTTGAGGCTACTCCTGAAGTGCTTGGGGGGCCACATGTTGTGCCAGGGGTAAAAGCTGAAGCCGAGCATTTCTCATGTGATGTGTGCATGCCAGCCCTTTGAACTGGCCCATGTTCACTTTTCAGTGCATACTATTTACATCCCATGCTGATCAATCTTAGTATTTGTTTGTATAAATATACATCCCCTGAGCATCTAATACATTCCATAGATAGGCTTAATTTTATTTGAGAAACATCATAAGGACAACACCTTATAGTACTCAAAGAGTATAGTCTATAAAAATGCCAAGATCCACCATGGTATTTGTTTCTGAAATTAACAGCAACTTGTATGGCTAAACTACACCATTATGTCCAATACTATTGTGGCCACAACTACTGTAGTTCAGATTCTGTTTAGATTACGATAACAGGGAGATGTGGGTGATTGAGGTATAACTACTCATAAGCAACAACAAACCAAGACCAAATAGAGTAACATTTTGGAAATCTTCCACCTCTATCCTCTTGTTTCCTGAAGACAAGATTTTTGAATGGGCTTTAGAAAGGTCATAAGGAGTTCTAATGATGATAAAGTCTTTGATCTTAAAAGAAGTGCTTTTGTGACCTCAGTAATCAAATATATTGTGATCGTACTGGTTAGCTTAAAGTGAACCATAAGATAATTATGGAAATGGTTTTTGGAGAATAGTTATAAAACTATTTACAGAAATAGCATCCTTTATAGTCACCATCCTCAACAATGGAGAAAAAAATTATGAGTAATACTATAGCACATGGTACACGATTCTCACAAATAGCTGAAGAATTGGGGTTAATGTTACTTATTTGGCAAAGTAATTAATAGTCAAGTCATGAGAGTAATATTATGAGTAATTTGACATTGTGCAGTAAGCAAAGACTATAATGATAAGTTCAAAGAAGATAAGGTCAGATTTTGGTGATATAACCTACTCCGCAGTGAAAATCATCATTTTTATTTAAAACTGACTTATTAAATGTTGACTATTATTCCTAAGCACATAATATAATTCAAAGTTTCAGGATGATAACACTAATGTAGTTAGTAGTAATAACTTAAAAGCTCAACTTAAACCATATTATTTCCATTCAGTGGGTCAGTACACAGATCTAAAAATTAGAAACCACTTTAATAGAGCCACATATGTTTTCAAGCATCTTATTTATTAGTTCTATATGTAAGTACTCTCCCATCAGTCACAATAGACACAAAAACATGTTTGTATGTTTGTAGGTGTTATATTTGTAATGTATACCTATGTTTAGCTTACATGAGAGAGTAATATTAACAGAGAGGAAAGATTTCATTCTGACCATGAAATAACTCATGTCTATGTTCAGTTTACATCAGCAACCAAAAATGATAGACATCGTTTGAGAAAACACGTATGACTTATCAAATATCATAATGCAAGTGGTAAACCTGAAGCACCCATAGGAACACAAACTTCTAGGATAAAACCATTTTGTTCATTGTTCTCTTAATAGCACTTAGGGGATACTCCCAGTGCAGTGTATGAGGTCTATCTTGATGGTGCTTTGCGGGCTATCTATACTTTTTTGCATGAAATTATGTTATTATTTCCAAAGACATACCATTTATGCCAACATTCCATACAATAAAAGCCAGTACCATTAATTTTCACCAGAAATCATTTTTCTGGGAAACTGCAATGTTTGACATTTATAAGTACTATCTAAAGCTTTGCTTCTTCTTTTGGTCAAATGCACATGTCTAGAAAATCAAAGAGGAAGGGATTAATATCGTAAGTATATGGAGATTATAAAAATCAATAGAGATATGAGTAAATAAATGGGAAAAGTATTAAACTAAAAAAATGAAATCACAAGTACCAAACAAACATAAATCATGACCTAAAGAATCAGAAAAACACATTACCACAAGGACAAGATACAGCTATGACCCATTAATTTAAATGCTAATCCCCAATACTCATAAGAGCTTTGAGCAGAGTAAGGGGCATAGAAGCCAGTTCTCTGTTAAATTACTTTTGGAAAGCAATTTGTAAAAGTGTGAAAAATCACTAAATTCTCTTTGCTTTTGACCTAGTATTTCCATTTCTGAGTATCTATCTTAAGGAAACTTTTCAAAAATATGTGCTTAAGAACACAATTTATAACCTCTTAAAATAGTAAAAACCAAGATGCTCAACAGCAGATTTGCACTGAAATATTACACAGCTGTTAAAATTATTATGGTTGTGAAAACTATATCAGCATGAGAATGTTATGTTATGTTATGTTATGTTATGTTATGTTATGTTATGTTATGTTATTTTATTTTAGGAAACAACTTCCTGTGATACAGTATAAGTAAGAATTTTAATGTAGCTGGTAAGAAAGAAAAATTGATTTATTATTTATTGTAAAACAGGATAAAATTGGTGAAGTATTTTAAAACCAACTAATAATATTTTGAATGAAATATAATATGCCAATAATGCAATGGTATATTGTAGCTAATGTGTGAATTTGACAAATCTTCTAGGTATGGAAATTTTATCTTAAAATACTATTTATATTTACTTGTTTTGGGGCCACACCCAGTGAATCTCAGGGTGTGATCGTTCCTGGCTTGGAGAACCATATGGTATGCCGGGGATCAAACCGCTGTCCATTCTAGGTTAGTGTGTGCAAGGCAAACTCCCTACTGCCTGCGCCACAGCTCTGGCTCTAAAATACTGTTTATATTTAATTGACATGCAGAATACAATAAAACATATTGCACAAAGATAAATCATGAACTTTCTAAGTTAATTTATGCTTAAGTTATAGTATCTTCCATTATCCACAGAACTAATAAAAATATTTGTCCATAAAATTTCATTAGAAGAAAATGTCTTGCTACATGATATAAGAAACACAATAGACAGGAGAGTTGGAACCCATTGTAGAGAAATAGGACATTATATTTGGGACATCAAATCTCTACTTTAAAAAGATATTGAAGGGGCTGGAGCAGTGTCGCAGAGCAGTAAGGAGTCTGCCTTGCTGGCACTAGCCTAGGACAGACCATGGTTAGATCCCCCAGTATCCCATGTATTCCCCTATCCAGGAGCGATTTCTGAGTGCATGGCCAGGAGTAACCCCTGAGCGTCACTGGGTGTGACCCCAAAACAAAACAAAAGAAGACAGATATTGAAGTCTATCAAGAGGGATCCCCATGAAAAATACTGGGTATGAACACCCAAAACACACAAAAACAAGCAAACATACAAAAACATACTTTACCAAAAAAAAATACACTGAAGTATTGGGGAGTTAGTGAAAACAGATTAAATGCATGCTTGCGTTCAGGTTTTCTGGGTTTAATCTCTACCACCACCTGGTGCTCCAAGCATAGCAGAAAATAGATTTGTCATGAGTGGGTGTGACCCCCCAAACCAAAATAATTCACATATCCTCAAGCTTCTGGAGACAATGTAGTTGAAAGAGAAGCCCATGGAGGGATGCCAATGAAATTATTATCATCATACATTTAGAGAATGGGGCCTTTGACTCAGGGCAGTGATATTAGTGATGGAGAGAAGATAAATTTGGGAGAATATCAGAAATGAAATGGTGATTTTTAATAATCAATTGGACATGGGGAAATAATTTTAAAGGAATGATATGGCTTTATTATTTTATTTTCAAAACCTGCAGAGACACAGCCTCAACCTACCTGTCTTCTTCCACTGTAGAATACTACTAGCCAAGTCATTGTCATTCCTCAAACTTTCCCAGGTTCCTCTCACCTTCCTGTCTTTAATCACACCACTTCCTGTGCTGTAGTTGTCATAGTTATCTTTAATTTTATAGTCTGGCCAAAATTAAAGGACAGTCTAAAGAATGGTATCTAAAATTATGATATCTATGGTTGAAAATATCAGAGAAAACTTAACAATCCACTGTAAGCAAATGTAATTGGAACCTGGAAGGAAGAAAAGACTTGAAGGACAAACCCAAATAGACACTAAGATGAGGAAGAAACAAAGGTTTAAATGAATATGACAAGTTACATGTACAAACTTGATGAAATGTTGGCAAGAACACAAGACAGATAAAAAGGTTGCAACTTTCATTGAAATTTACCCTTGTGCAAGCAAATATTTTATCTCCATTCTGACACCTCATATTAATCGCAGTTACAAATGAGTCCCAATTTGCTGTAAACAATCTGGAATTTATTTGAGTTGAGAGGACTCGAGGTCAGATAAATGCCTGGGTCATCTGTGCTGAAAGAGCATATCAGTTCGAGGGAGGGAAAAGGAAAAATACAAGGACCAAGAGCATGAGATACAAGTAACATGATCTTTAAATGAATGAAGTTTGCAGCAAATTAACAATATTTGATGCTTTCTCCTATGCAATGGTAACCTTTGAAATGGTAAGTTCCTTGTCTTCCTTTTGCCCTTTTAGTGCTCTGGATCATTCTGTTCTCCCTATATCTGCTCAAAAGATATACTGTAGGACCAGATAATTATGTTCCATTTTAAATGAAAGCCCATGAATGTTTTATGATACATATAATCACACGATTTCCCTCATTTTATATAATTATTAACATAGTTAAGGCATCAGGGGAAATAGGACAGAGGTCTTTCCTTAAGGATCACTAAAATAAAATACCATCTCCCACTTCCCTAAGCAATCCAAGGGTAATACTGTTGATATAAAAAGAATTCCTATTTTGTAGTTGTAGTAGTAGTAGTAGTAGTAGTAGTAGTAGTAGTAGGAGGAGGAGGAGGAGGAGGAGGAGGAGGAGGAGAAGAAGAAGAAGAAGAAGAAGAAGAAGAAGAAGAAGAAGAAGAAGAAGAAGAAGAAGAAGAAGAAGAAGGAGAATAAGAATAAGAAGAAGGAGAAGGAGAAGAAGAAAGAAAAGAAGAAGAAGAAGAAGAAGAAGAAGAAGAAGAAGAAGAAAGAAAAGAAGAAGAAGAAGAAGAAGAAGAAAGAAAAGAAGAAGAAGAAGAAGAAGAAGAAGAAGAAGAAGAAGAAGAAGAAGAAGAAGAAGAAGAAGAAGAAGAAGAAGAAGAAGAAGAAGAAGAAATAGTACTAAGGTACTAGGGACCGGTGAGGTGGCTCTAGAGGTAACGTGTCTGCCTTGCAAGAGCTAGCCAAGGAAGGACCGCGACGTAATAATACTAGCTAGTAATTATAGTAGCAGCAGCAGCAACTATCAAGCTCAGGCCCTTCCAATCAAATCATGCATCTAATATTCCTAGAACAAAGTTTTAAAAACCATGAGTAGGTTCTAGTGCCTATTGTGGTTCAAATATCTAGCTATGACTATTGTCGAGAAAGCCACAATGGTATATAATTTGGGGGGATTGGGCCACACCTGGTGATGCTCAGGGGATACTCCTGGTTATGTGCTCAGAAATTGCTCCTGGCTGGGGGACCATATAGGATGCCGGGGGATCAAACTGTAGTTCATTCTAGGCTAGTGCGGGCAAGGCAGATGTCTTACTGCTTGCGCTACTGCTCCAGCCCCAGCCATGGTATATGAGTAAATAACCACAAATGATTAAACTTAGAAAGACACTTAGACACTAGCTGGACCAAGTCAGTTTTCTTTACATGTTCGAAACAGAGGCCTGATGGTGGGAAAGAGACTGCCATATTCATGGGAGAGTAGACGGGACAGGATCAAAATAATAAGTTGTACTAACTTGGTCAAATTTGACATTCTCAAAATGGAAACCTGTTGGGTTATTGACCCTACTCTATTCAAGAATTGTACTCATCCCTAGGGTGTGACCTGGTAATAGTATAATAGATTATTTCTTACTTGGTATTCTGCTCCCACCTTAGGGTGGTACCTGATTCTTGTCAATAAAAGCAATGGTCTGAGGGAGGTTGGGGCTCATTCTTTGGTCTTCTTCCACTGAGCTGCACTCCATCTTAGGAGCAGAAAGCTTTTGTGGTTTGAATTCCTTGCTTGAACACTGGATTTCCTGAACTGATTCTTGTACCTTTTCATTGTGCGAATTATTTTCAGCAGGTCTCTGCAATTGGAACTGTTCCCAGTTTGACTATTCGAACAGGGTAATGGGAACTGTCTTTCTTGTCTGGGAGCTCTGTGGGAAACAAACCTTAAACAACCTCTTAGAGAACGTGACACATCAGAAACCAAACTCCCGAACCCAGAGTGACAAACCAAGCAACATATCAACCTAAAATTTTCTCAGTTTTCTTACTCACAGTCTCATGTCTTGAGAAGATCTTTCATCCCATGGAAGATGGGACCTCTGGTAACCCTACCTCACTAGCTTTTCTAAAAACAGTATAGATAAGAAACAAAGAAGAATGACTCCTGACTGGACCAATAAACAATAAACAATAATACAGCATATTTCTGGTGCCAACTTCAATTATAAGAGAACTTTCTAATATTATTCTTTTAGTCTTCCTGCTCCTAGTTTCCCTCCTCTTCCTCTTCCTCTTGGACTCTCCCTGCTTAAAAAATATGTCTAGTTAACGATGTAAAACTTTAAACAGTTATCGTTTATTGTATGTGGCAGGCATAAGCTCTTGAGAATTTAGCAGAAACAAAAATTCTTGCCTTTACATAGCTTACCCTCTGGCAGTAAAGACAAGTGAGAGCCTATATATGTTTAATAAAGTGTATATACTAGGTGAGCTGATAAAAAATGACACGGAGAAAAACAAAGCAGGAAAGTGTGAGAGTGAGTGGTGTAGGGTTGTCAGTAAAAGTCTCCCTGATGAAATGCAGTTTTATAATGTCCAAAGTCTTTTTCCACATTATTTCCATTATATAGGCATCATCAAAGAACACTATCATCAGATTAAACCTCAATTTAGATTCCCCATTTACTTTGGCAGTTTTAATTTCCCTGCAGTTTTCATTCTCCTGCTGAGTTGCTATACTGCCATTCTCCCATTGACATTTGATCTAGGAGGACACTCACTAAAGGGCAACTGGGAGCATTCTAAAATCCCAAAGTGTTACAGCATCTGCATGGTAAACATGACTGAGGCCCTTTCAAAATAAAAGTTGAATTGTGCCTGATTCCAGATGTTCAAAAAATTAAGCTACCAAATGAAAAAACATTGTGGATATACATTTAATGTATCTTTTCTAAAAGGATGAATATATTTCTAGAAATCCAAATCAAAGGCCTTTGATCCTTATTCAAATGTCACTTTCTGAGACCTGCTGTGAGTTCCATGTTCAGAAATGCAACTTCTGTCTTTCATTAGCCTCATGCCCAGCTGCAGTTTTTCTCCAAAATATTTCCTGCCATCTTAACTCTTCAGTATATTGTTCATTTAACTGCCTTCTTATCAACAGAAAGTGAATTTCATGATGATACAGATTATTCTCTAATTTATTCACTGGCATCTCATCATATCCAAGAATGATGCTCAAAGAATATTTCATGTATTATAAAACTATTACTTGTTCTCAAATGCATTCTCTCTTTTCTCAATCAAATGTCAGTCCGTTCACCATCTCTCATAAAGACTAATCTAGCCTCCCTATAGATCCCTAGTTTGACACTCCAAAGGCATTCTATAGGGCAGTCAGAATAAGGTAGAAAGAAAAATTTTTGTGTCAAGTTGTGAACTGAAATCTGGAGGGTGGAGTTTAAATTCCTCCTCATTTGTCAAACCAAACTGAGATAATGCCTATTCTTTTCTCTGGGCATATTTCTATTCCTTGACTTGCACAAGTTGGAAAACTTTCTTAGGGCCAGAGCTAGTTACCTTGAATATAATCTGTGCAAGACTTTTACAAAGTAAACAGAAACTCCTTTCTTTCAGACTTTCTAATCGTCCATATATCAACCTTGGAAAAATTATTTTAAGCTATCAAAACTCATGTTAATTTGGACTTCCTTATTGGCCCCGAATAACACTTATATCAATGACCTCACTAAATGATGTTATCACTGAGACTTTGTCTTCAATAGGTGAGGTAAACTCTTCATGACTCAACTGAAACATGTTCTCTTATTTTTCACTATCCAATAGCACCCAAATCATTGGGAATAAAGCCTAAAGTTTAATTGTGAGTGTCATGAACAGATCACCATCTCTTTTATACTAATTTTCTAATGAAATTCCACTACTCACACCTACTATCCACATTTTTCTCCAACCTTACTTAGCACATTATTCCTTGTATTGAACTTGACTAATGCTCCTTACACAATTTACTCTTCTAAACTATTGAATTCTCTAGTATGTCAGCACATCAAAATACTGTTTTAAGTCTCCCTCCCATTTATTTCCAATTATTTGTTTTGTTTTGTTTTGTTTTGTTTGGATTTTAAATCAGACCAGGAAGTGTTCAGGGCTTACGTCTGTCTTTATAATCAGGGAACACTCCTAGCGATGCTGGGGGCCAGGTTTGGAGGTAGCCATATGTGGTGACATGATCTTTCCTAGATTAGTCACTTGTAAGTCAAGGACCTTTTTAACAATACCATTTCTCTGGCCCTTTAACTAATTGCCTTGCTTTATTTTTCTTCATAGTACATACCATTACTTGACATTTGACTTCAATTAGTATGTATTCAGCAAATGAATTTTACTAATATTTTGTAAAATATGCAAAGCATTTTAAATAATTATTTTTAGAGAATCCATCTGGGCCTGAGGTTTGTTTTTGGAAGACTTTTGATTACCATTTTAATTTTTTCAATAGTGATGGATCTGTTTAGTTATGCCAGATCATTCTGGTTCAACTGTGAAAGATTATAAGAGTCCAAGAATTTAACCATTTCTTCCAGGTTCTCTTGTTTTGTACTATTAAGTCTCTCAAAGTAGTCTCTGATTAGTCTTTTAATCACTACACTATTCATAGTGATTTTCCCCTTTTCATTTCTTATTCAGTTAATTTTCTTTTGCTCCTTTTTTTGTGAGTTTTACTAGTGGTTTATCCATATTGTTGTTCTTTCTTTTTATTTCTAATTTTTTTATTTGTTTTCATTTTTTATTTTTGTTTTGGGCCACATTCAGTAGTGGTCAGGGGTTAGTCCTGACCCTGTGTTCAGAAATCACTCCTGGCAGACACTGGGGACCATGTGGAATGCCAAGGATTGAACCCAGGTCAGCTGGGCACAAGGCAAATGCCCAACCTACTGTGCTACCACTCTGGCCCTCCATCTAACAGCAGACACAAAGGTCAAATCAAAATGTACTAAATTCAGGGCCGGAGCGATGGTGTAGTGGTACGGCATCTACCTTGCAATGTCCCCCCACCCCCGCAGAGTCCCATATGGTACTCCAAGCCAGGAGTAATTTCTGAGCACATAGCCAGGAGTAATTCCTAAGTGTCACTGGGTGTGGCCCAAGAAAACAAAAAGATAATGGATTAAAGACCTTGATATCATACCTGGAATTATAAGGTATATAAAAGAACACATAGGTAAAACACTTCATGTCATTGAGATTAAAGGCATCTTCAAGGAGGAAACACCACTGTCCAATCAAGTGGAAGCATAGGTAAACAAATAAGACTGTATTATACTGAGAAGCTTCTGTACCTCAAAAAATAGTGACTAGGTTACAAAGGCCATCCTCAGAATTGGAGAAACTATTCACCTAATACCCATAAGAAAAGGAGCTAATATCTAAGATATACAAGGTACTGACAGAACGTAGCAAGAAAAAATCTAACATCATCAAAAAATGGAGGGAAGAAATGAACAGACACTTCCTCAAAGAAGAAATACAAATGGCCAAAAGGCACATAAAAAGTATTCCACATCACTAATCATCAGCGAGATGCAAATAAAAACAAAAATGAGGTGCAATCTCATGCCACAGAGACTGGCACACATCAAAAAGAATAGGAAAAATCAGTCCTGGCAGGCATGTGGAGAGAAAGAAAGTCTCATTCACTGATAATGGGAATGCCATTTAGTCCAGCTTTTATGGAAAACAGTATGGAGATTCCTCAGAAAACTTGAAATTGAGCTCCCATATGACCCAGTTATACCACTCCTAGGGATAAAACTAGGAACACAAAAACACAATGCAAAAATGTTGTCTGCATGCCAAATTCATTGCAGTGCAATTTACAATAGCCAGAATCTGGAAACAACCTAGATATCTGATAACCTATGAGTGGCTAAAAAAAACCTGATACATATACTCAATGGAATACTATGCTGCCATTGGGAAAAATAGTCATGAAATTTTCTTATACATGGATGGACATGAAAACTATTGTGCTGAGTAATATAAGTCAGAGGGGGAGAGAAAGGTAGACATATAATAGTCTCATTTTTCTGTGGAATTAAAAATAAATAAAGGACACTACTGTAAATAATACACAGAGACAATAAAGAGGGCAAGGAAGGGTTGGCGTATGCTATAAATCTTACCACAAAGAGTGGGGAGTGCAGATAGAGAAATAACTACACTAACAACTATCATGACAATGGTAGTGTGTGACATAAATAGAATGCTTTTCTCAAAGATAAGCTGTGGATGGAGGAGGAGGGAGATGGGGACATTGGAGGTGGGAAGATTGCACTGGTGAGGGTGGTGTTCATTTTTATACTGAAACCAACTATAAACATGTTTTTGATCATGGTGGTTAAATAAAAGTATTACTAAAAATAAAAAATATTTATTTATAGTTTAGGTATTTATAATAATTTAACTCATTTGTTACTCCCAGTCCCACACAATCCCCTTTCCCATTTTTACTTGTCCTCTAAGTTTGCCCTTTCTCATTTTTCACTCACTTCCAGAAAAGTTAATTGATCCATTATTTGATGCATTCTCTGACTTTATATGATATTTCCAGATTTCATTCCTGTTTATCCCCTCCCCCATTCCTGTTTTTAAGTACACTCCATCACTTACATTCTACAATATTCTTTCTCAACCTCATGGATTTGTTCTCCTCTCTGCTAGTTTCTTTTGGTTAGAAATTATATATTTCTCATTATTCTTTTATTTCATTGGTAATGTTGTTCAAAGAGTTTCCAAGACCCCTTCTAGAAGAAAGTTGGAAATACAGGGTGTTTGAAGAAATTCCTGATGCCACAGCAGAAATTAATAAAACTACTGGTGACTACTTGGGTAGCATACCCAATAAAAATTGCCCTTCTTTTCTGGGAATTAAAGCTCCTATTCCTTATTCACAATCCAGCATTGCTAAAGCCTCAGCCTCAACCCAAACAGAATCTTCATATGCAGAATCGTCCCTTATTTCTTTGAAAACCTTAATGCTTACCTTTTTCGCACTCATTCTACATTCTAATTTTTCTCTTTTATAGTTCATTTTTGGGGGGACACAATTAGTGGTGCTCGGGGAATACTCTACTAAACTCTGTGCTCTAGGGGTCACTTCTGATTTTACTTTAGATTTTATGGAGTGCTGGGAGATCAAACTCAACTAACTCAATGCAAAGGTTATGAGCATTCTGTTGCGCTTTCTCCACCCCCTGAATTACCTTTATTTATTTTTGCATTCATAGAATTAGAGTCTACTGAAAAAATTTAACATTCCACTGAGAGTCCTATAAAAAGAAATTTTGTACAAATAATTCAAATGTCTCAAATAACCCCTAATGTTCCTGAGTGTTCTCAATGCAAGTGCTCAAAGTAAAAGACTACATATTCAACTCTTTTGTTCCCTTAATCATAGTATTCTGACAATGATAATAACAAACCATTGAAGTTTTTGGATTTAGCAGAACTGACTCTGTGCCACATGTAGGTACGTCTCTGAATCTTAAAATGGCAGTAGCTAAGATATTGGAATGCAATATTGGGAATGGCAATTGAAAAGTCATTTTCAAAGAAAACAAAGTCAAGTCTATTCCCTACTGATATCTAATTCAGTTGTGACTCCCTCGACACATGAACTTCTCTCTTCTTTCATTTTCCCTAGGTCTCGTCCTTGTTTTCAGTGAATCACTGAGATAATTTTCTAGTTTCCTATAGTTTTATTGTCTGGTAAAATAAGTGTTCTGAACATAATTGCATTATTTTCTTAAAGGTAAACAGTAATTAAAATTCAGAATCTAATTGGATAATTAAAATTTCAAGAAAGCATGACAACAATTTGGTTTGTAGAAACTGTCCTTAAAATGATGCTCCCAAATCTAACTTTTATAGCTCCATGGCATTTCTTTTCCTAGGCAGAGCCACTATTAAGAGTTGAGTCTGTAGAAATATCCTGAAAGTTCTGGTCACCAGATAACATTTTTCACCCATAAAGCAGCATTGCTAAATAACTTCAAGGCATTCACACAGTGAAACCTTACACAGGAAAGTTGCTAAAAACATGGATGGTAATGAGAATCCATCTGCAGATTCTAAAACCAAAATTTTCTTGCAAAGGTGCAAGAAATTTGTTATGTGATTTTCTTATTCTGAAGCACTATTACAGAAACCAAGTTATAAGGTGCAAAACTTCTAGATCTGAACAGACATTTTTGTAAAGAAGACATAGAGATAGTGAAGAGACATGGGGAAAAGATGCTGAGCATCAGCAGTCATGACAGAATTCTCAATCATAAAACCTCTAGGTGACCAACTCACATCTGTTAGAATGACTATTACTAAAATAATGAGAACCAGCAACTGTGGAAGATAGTGGGGACAAGAAAGGCCCCTCTGCACTGTTAATGGCCACTATACTAAGTTGCTAAGTCACTAGGGACAAAAGTAAGAAGGTTCCTCAAAAACAAAAATGATGGGGTCCAAGAAGATGCTCCGTGTCACCCCAACTTCGACACAGGATCTGTACAAAAACTAGGATTTCTAACTACAGAAACCTGACTGCACCAACCATGACTGAGAAGAACTTTTACTGGGACCACAAAGATTTTGGAATTAGGCAATTTAGTATGCCTGGAGTCTGTAGTCGGGTAGGGTCTCCCTGTTTTTAGGCCCAAGTTTTTTCCTTTCTATTTTCCCTATATTTTGCTGTGCCTGTGCATAAAATAGGCAAACAACAAAACAAAACCAAAAACTCCACAAAACTGCCCCCACGCACATCTTTTTTTTTTTTTGGTTCTCTTTCATTTTTTAATTTCTTATCTTTTAAATAGGGACTCTCGCCTTTTTCAAAGAATCTTGGGACACCGATTATGCTATTTTATCACCTATTTCCACATTTTTCTATAAAACTAAGAAGAAAGGAATAAAGAAAGGCTCTGGTCCAGGGATCAAGTGGTCTAAGATGCACTGATGGGAAAAAAAATAAGAACAGAAATAAATATTCAAGCCAAAGTCAACAAAAATAGAATCAAAAGATCCAAACTTTAACAATCTGAGCTTAAATGGGCCTGTTATACTAGCAGGCCAGGGGCCAAAGGGTGGTTGTATAGGATGCACTCTGGGTTCATTGGAGGGTAGTGAAAGGAAAGGCCCTGACTTACTATATATATGAAATTCAACTATGAAGGACTCTATAAATCACAATTGTTTCAATAAAATAAAATTAAAAAGACGTAAAAATGAAACTATGGGGGTTGGAGCGATAGCACAGCTGTAAGGTGTTTGCCTTGCACGCAGCAGAACCAGGGTGAACCTGGTTCGATCCCCGGCATCCCATATGGTCACCCTAGCCAGGAGTGATTTCTGAGTGCATAGACAGGAGTAACCCCAGAATGTCACCTGGTGTGCCCCCCAAAAAAACAATAAAAGTGATTTATTATAGGGCTGGAGTGATAACATAGCGGTAGGGCATTTGCCTTGCATGCGGCCGACCCAGGACTGATGGTGGTTCGAATCTCAGCATCCCATATGGTACCCTGAGCCTGCCAGGATCAATTTCTGAGTCCAGAGCCAGGACTGAGTCTGAGAGCCAGAGTCCAGAGTAACCCCTGAGCACAGCCAGATGTGACTCCAAAACAGAACAAAACAAAAAAAAAAGAAACTATGATCTAGTAGTTTCACTTTTGAGTCCAGAGTAACCCCTGAGCACAGCCAGGTGTGACTCCAAAACAGAACAAAACAAAACAAAAAAGAAACTATGATCTAGTAGTTTCACTTTTGAGTCCAGAGTAACCCCTGAGCACAGCCAGGTGTGACTCCAAAACAGAACAAAACAAAAAAAAGAAATTATGATCTAGTAGTTTCACTTTTGAGTCCAGAGTAACCCCTGAGCACAGCCAGGTGTGACTCCAAAACAGAACAAAACAAAAAAAAAAAGAAACTATGATCTAGTAGTTTCACTTTTGAGTCCAGAGTAACCCCTGAGCGCAGCCAAGTATGACCCCAAAACAGAACAAAACAAAAAAGTAACTATGATCTAGTCGTTTCACTAGTCGTATCCAGAAAACTACAACATTTATCTGAATAGATGTGTAGATATCATATATTCACTGGAGCAATATTTACAATAACCGGGTATGGTAACAATGTAAGTATATTGGAGTGCATGAACTCAAAGAAGATGGGGCATATATGCACATAATACTCAATGATAACAATCAAATGCAGCCATTGGCAACAACATGTGGCAATCTTGAGGAATTTGTGCTAAGTGAAATATGTCAGAGAAAGAGGAACATTGAATAATTTTACTACTTTGAGGACATTGAACAGCAAAACCAGCAAAATCAAATGAAATGCATAGATACAGGAAATAGAATAGTTCACTACCAAGGACAAGGGACTTTGATGGTGGTAAAATGAATGAAGGGAACTCACTCAACTCAAGAGATCTGAACTCCTAGTTATAATTAGCTCCCATTGATGTAATATGCATCAAGGTGACACAAGTTAATACTACAGTTCTGGGCTGGAGTGATAATACAGAAGGTAGGGTGCTTTGCTACCTACTTTTGCTCACTGGTGGCCCAAATTTAAAACCTTGTCTCCCATGTGGTCCCCAGAGAACCACCAGGAGTCGTTCTTGAGTGCAGAGCACTGCTGGTTTATTCCAAGTTGCCAAAGAGATAAACTTAGAAGTTTTTATCTGAAGGAAAAAGAAAAGCAACTTTCTTTGATGACAGCTGGTAATGAGAATTATTCTGTTGAGCAGCTTCACAGTGCAAACAAATGTCCCCCCAAATCACAGGAGAACTGAATAAGAACAAGGACCTTTTAGGCATAAAATTTTTTCCTCTGGGAGGATCATCTTCAGCAGTACAGCTGGAGAGAAAACTTTGAAGAGAGGAAATGGGGGTTTGGATTGAAGGCCAGTGGAGCTAGGATGAATACCAATTTATACATGTTCTAGTAGTTTTTCAGGAAATGGACATATTCAAGAGGTAGGGAAGGTGAGTATGTGCTGCTTTTTTAATATCTTTATTTAAATACTTTGATTACAAATATGATTGTAGTTGGGTTTCAGTCATGTAAAGAACATCCCTCTTCACCAGTGCAACATTCACATCACCAAGGTCCCAAATCTCCCTCCCCCACCCCACCTGTACTCTAGACAGGTTTTCTACTTCCCTCATTCATTCACATTGTTATGATAGTTGTCAGTGTAGTTATTTCTCTAACTGCACTCAGCACTTTTTGTTGTGAGCTTCATGTCATGAGCTGGACCTTCCAGCCCTTCTCTTTTTGTCTCTGAGAATTATTGCAAAAAATGTCTCTTATTATTCTTAAAACCCATAAATGAGTGAGACTATTTTGCATCTATCTCTCTTCTTCATTAGATTTCATGTACATCCATGTATAGAAAAATTTCATGACTTCATGTCTCCTGACAGCTGCATAATATTCCATTCCGTATATGTACCACAGTTTCTTTAGCCATTCATCTGTTGAAGGGCATCTTGGTTGTTTCCAGAGTCTGGCTATTGTAAATAACGCTGCAATGAATATAGGTGTGAGGAAGGGATTTTTTTGTATCGTATTCTTGTTTTCCTAGGGTATATACTCCTAGGGAGCATATGCTGTTGAGGAACATAAAACAGGAATGAATTGCATGAAAGAAAATGCAGGGGAAAATGGCATTTGGTTTAGTTTTCCAGTGTGGTCATAAAGAGAGGGTGGTTTGGAGGTAAAGACTAAATATCTTTACTAATATCTTTACATCTAGGTTGGGGTCTTAGTACTTATCAGTACTAAAGTAGTCTTCGGGGAACTTAGTGATAGTTTAGTGAAGGTTTAGTGATAAACTCACAAACCTCTGCTCAATATGTTTAAACTGATCTTATCACCTAAGTGTCTTCCCACATTTTCAAGGAAGGAAGTTGCAAAAGGTTTGTCACTCATGATGCTGTCTAACTGAAAATACTATGTTATATATTGATTGCATCGCAATTAGACAAAATTAAATAATTAACTTTGGCTGATGAAAGCATTAATTTATAGGCTTTGAAAGTTATACTGGCAGTGTTGGGAAGGAGGGGGACATTGGTGGTGGGAAGGTTGCACTGGTGAAGGGGGGATTCTGTTTATGAACGAAACCCAACTACAATCATGCTTGTAATCATAGTGCTTAAATAAAGATTTTATATATATAAAATAAAACACTATAAAAATTTTTATAAAAAATAAAAAGAAAATTATACTAATTTATTATGGTCTAATTTTCTACCAAGAAAAGTCTTTCTGCAATATAGAAAAGAAGAGAAATAATTCACTATGACAAATTAAACCTGGGTCCAAAGAGATCACTCAACGGGTCTAGCTGCAACCTGCGACTCGCAAGCCACATGTGTGGCTCTTTACACATTTAATCTGGCTCTTCTGTGTGCTGGGCGGCCGCTCCAGAAGTCAGGACTCTGCTCCTAGCCTCTGTCAGTGTGCGCACTGTGTGGTTCTCAAAATAAATTTCAATCGTGGTTTTGTCAAGATTTGGCTCAGTTGAAAAAAAAAAGGTAGCTGACCACTGCTCTAGCATATGCTTTGCATGTAAGAAGACATGAGCACCACTAAGTGTAGAGAGTTACCCAAGCATTAGCTAGCTTGGGTGTTAGCTAGACTGGGTGTTGTCCCCCAAACAAAAACAATCAAAAAAGGGAAGCATAGTAAATAATGATCATCTAAAATATTCTCCTTCATATCTGAAAGATAACTAAGAAGTTCATCATCACTTTTTCTTTAGTATAATTCTAGAATCTAGTCTACGTAGCTAACAAAGATGGAAAACAATCAAAGGTATAATAATTTGAGAGGAGAAAGAAAACTATCATTATTTACAGATGATTTGGCATACATTAAAGAATCAATGTAATCTTAGTAATAATATATATAATATATATTATACTGAATATTGAATACATACAATAAGATAAAGAGTAAGTAGAGTAAGCATTTGTTGCTAGACCCTATCATAAGAAATTTAGATACTTACCTTTAATATTTACTATAGTCCAACAAAATATTATTCCTACATAACATTTTAGGAAACTGATGGGAAGAATTACACACTAATAGACACAGAGCCAGGTTTTAAGCATAAGATTAGTTACATTGAGAGATGCAACATACACTGCAACTGTACCATGTTCATGAAAAAGATCATTCAACATAAACAAAATAGTCTTTCCATTTATTTGTAGGATGGAATATATCAATTCATATCCCAACAAGAGTTTTCAAGAAAATTGTCAATATGATTCCACAATTTGTACTTAAGAATTAAAGAGGGGCCAGAGCGATGGTGCAAGTAATAAGGCATCTGCCTTGCCTGCGCTAGCCTACGACGGACTGTGGTTCGATCCCCTGGTGTCCCATATGGTGGTCTCTCAAGCCAGGAGCGATTTCTAAGAGCATCACAGGGTGTGACCCAAAAACAAAAACAAAAGAATAAAATAAAAGCCATATTTAATATCTGATTGAAGAAGTTATAATAAGGTAGGTAATAAACTCTATGTACTGTGAAGCCACAGCGCTCAAAGAAATGTGGTGCCATCAAGGGAAAAGTAATACACAGCAAAAAAATAAAATTTCAGAAAGAGACAGAAATGTATGAAAATCTGAAATCTGAACAAAAGATGGTTAGTGCATGCAATTCTAAATAGCGAATTCACAGCTAGCCTAACTCAGAAGGTGATATTTCAATAAAGAGTACAATTGGATTTTTAAGTTTTACAAATTCGTTAATTTATTCAGCAATTGTGTATAAAATGTATCCGTTGTCCCCGTTTATGTCATTAGCTACTGACATTCAGTAAAACTTAATATTTATTTTCCTGTTTGACAAAACAGTACCTGATTTCAAAACATCTTGCCCCTCTACCCCCAGTGTAGCCTGCTCCTTCTCATTATTTACTACCAAATATTCAGCCTGCTTGCTGTTTCTTGAATATACACACTTCCAAGCTTGCCTAACTCCATAGAGTTTGCACTGCAGGAGTAGACAGAAAATATCCCCCAATTCTTAAAATTTTCTTAGTCTTTTCTAACAATAAAAACAACTCAACAGGGGCCGGGCGGTGGCGCTAGAGGTAAGGTGCCTGCCTTGCCTGTGCTAGCCTAGGACGGACCGCGGTTCGATCCCCCGGCATCCCATATGGTCCCCCAAGCCAGGAGCGACTTCTGAGCGCATAGCCAGGAGTAACCCCTGAGCGTCAAATGGGTGTGGCCCCCCCCCCCAAAAAAAAAAAACAACTCAACAGGGGCTGGAGCTATAGCACAGTAGTAGAGTGTTTGCCTTACATGTGGCTGACCCCGGATGGACCCTGATTTGATCCCTGGCGTCCCATATTGTCCCCTATCCTGCCAGGAGCAATTTCTGAGAGCATAGCCTGGAGTAACTACTAGTGTGGACCACTAGGTGTGGTCCTCAATCTAGCCCCAACCTTAAATAAGCAAAAGTACTAGTGCAAGAAAATAACACATTTAATAATTGCATGAATCTGAGGAAAATATAAGTATACAAATTATAAATTGCATAAGACAAAGTTTTGTGCAGAGCTAAGGAATGAGACAGGGACTTGTGGCATCAAGATAATAGAGAAGATACATGACAAAGTACTTCTTAATTGAATGTTTGCCTGGACATATATGTAGTTTTTTCCCAAAGAAATATTATTTCTCACAAGAACGTAAATTTGAGTAAAAGCCTCAACAGCCATTTTATTTTTACATGTATAGAAAGAAGTTTCTGTTCAGTCTACAGTATGTTTAGTGATACTAACTGGACATTCTGTTCTTATTGAAGGGAGGGTTTTATTTCAACATAAATAACCAGATTAATCCCAGCTTTATGTTTACAGTTGTTTGAAATGCCATATACAATGCTTTGTGTTGATCCGAGGTCTCTATTACAAAAAGCATGCTAAGTTCATTGACCTAAATCTACTCATCACACCTCACATTGTTCACACTTATATCTTGGTCACGGAGTGACAACATATACCTCCATCACTGGGGAAGATAAATGACAGAGTAACACATAGCCTAATCTTTCAGAGACCCTCAGGAATCTAGCTTAAATAAAATTATCCTCAGCATAACATAAACACAAAAATATAATGGAGAAATGTGTAGAAACCTTCAAAGCTCAACGAGTGAATGTAATAATTTTCTAACAGTACCAAGCAGCTCTGTCAATTCTAAGAGAATGACTTTAGTGACATGCTTTGGACGTTTAAGGAGCTCAATGAAAAAATGGAGCAGGTAGTCAGTAAAACACAAGACATGTCAGGAATAAATAAGAATACTTAAAAAAGTGACAGAAGTGAACAGTATGATATATGATATTTTCAAAAAAATATCAGTAGGAGGCCTGAGAAGCAAAATAATTTCTGCTGAAGAAAAGATCAAGAAACATCAAGACAAGAAGCAGAAGACCTCTAGATAACAACCATATCTGGAGAAAAGTCTGAGAAGAAATGGATTAGCAAGATGTGTTCAAGAGGAATAATAAATTCGCCAGAGCTCTTGACAAACAAAAAGGCAAATACTATATAGAGCTACTAATTAAAGAAACTGTAGATGACAATTCCCCAGAGCTAAGGAATACAGGCACCATATTTAAGAGGCTTGAATGGTCTTAGTAAAAATATCCTAAAAGAAATATACCAAGACACATTATAATCAGAAATAGAAAAGCAAAGGACAAACTATTGATGGTAGCAAGCTCAAAAAAGAAACTTAGCTACAACAGATTCACAACTGATCAAATAAGACTGGAAGCCCAAGGAGAATGTTAGGCTTTAGTAAAAGAATTCAGTGAGATGAACACCTCACCACAAATACTCTAGTTAGCTATACTATCATTCAGGTGTCAAGGAAAGGATTGATACAGAGCTTCATAGACAGGCAGCAATTTAGGGATTCATAGCATTGCAACAAGACATTTAAGGAGTGTCTTTAAAGGTAAGTACTTCGCCACTGAGTATGGTATTCAGTCATAACACATGTGGTTGCCCTACACCAGATTAAGAAAGGTTTGCCTATGTCTAACCTGCTAAGGGTTATCTATGTTTTCAAATGGAATTATGATTTCATTGATATTGAGTGTCCAACTTCTAGCCAGATGATATTTTTGAAATCCACAGAAAATTTTAGTACGATCTTTTACTTAGCAATGCAAATACTAAGGCATTGTCTATAATGTAATACTTTCTAACATAATGCCAATATTTCTTTTTAGGATACAACATATGTTTAGAGAATTTTTCCAACTTTCCTTTACTGTTTTTCTAATTCTATATTTATAATATATTAGCATAGAGTCACTCAACCTATTGATTCTTAAATTTATACCTATAAAAAGAGTTACACTATTTGTGTAAAATATTTATCAATTATTTGATTTTTTTGTTTTGGAGTCACACCCAGTGGTGTTCAGATCATACTACTGGCTCTATGCTCAGGGTTATCCTATTTATGAAGATATTTATCAATTATTTGATTTTTTTTTGTTTTAGAGCCACACCTAGTGATGTTCAGATCATACTCCTGGCTTTATATATGCTCAGGGGTGATGTTTGAGGGATGAAATGGGGTGACTGGGATTGAACTCAGGTCTGTTGTGCCCTGGATCCTCCCTGCCAACCTGAAATCTTAACACTTTTCTGTTACAAGAATGTAGCAGTGTATATCTAGAAACTTCTTGGTACCGAAGGCAAAACAAATAGTTTGCTAAAAGAAATTTAATGTTTGGTTTGTTCCCCTTGTTCTACTTTCCTGTGGTCCTTTCCCTTGCCCTCAGAATAATGTTAAATATATTTAGTAACTGAAGCAATGTTGCCCACCACTGAAACATAAGTGAACTGATTACCATTAATATTAATTTATGTACTATTTGAAGAATTTAGAAATTCTGATTTGAATTTTAGATGCTGTTTCAGGAATCACTGAAAGATGAAGAATGGAACAGGTTGAGTGTAAAATGGAAATCTTATATGATATATCTAGCTATTTTTGGACTTCTATCTATGGGTGGGGTTTTAGAGAGAACTTCTTTAGGAAAATTCTATCACTAATTATGTGTGCTCTGATCAGAACTATGACTACTCTAATATTGAGAATTTCAATTCTCCAAGCAATATTTCATCTTCAGTCACAAATATATGCAAAAACAGTTGTTATGAATTTTTTCTTATGACAACGGAATACTACCTTATTAATATTTTAGAAAAGTCTTAATTTTTGTTTAGCCTTTTCTCCAACATCAGCCATAAAAATAAATCATGGGTAGCTAGTCAGACCTGTTATTCATCTCTATTTCCCTTTGGCCCTTGAAATGAAAGATAAAATAATGATGGTAGAGGTAGAAACATGCCTGTCCATCTAGAGCATTTGGATATTTTCAGATCAAGTTCCTCAAATATGCATAGATTAATATTATACTAGAAACATTTTCCACACCTAACATATTTATAGTTTTATTTCATTCCACAAAATAGCTCTAAAATACTTATTCATTTCTAGAAAAAGAAAACTGTATATGTGAATGACCAACTCATATAATTATATAAAATGTCACAAAAATGAGACTTTAATGTGAAATTTGTATTTGTTTTAGCCATTGCAAATTGCTCCAGAATTTTGATGAATGAGGTCTTCTGATTTTTGGATAAAGAACTCACACAGGGATTGGACAGTGGCAACAATGCTTGTCTTGTATATGGCAGGCCTAGATATAATCCCAGGTGTCCCACATAGACTCCTTATGTATTCCAGGAGTTATCCCCGAGACAGAGTCAGGAGTAAGCTGGAAAGCCCCAAACAAAGCCAGACATGGCCCAAAAATCAAAAGAACAGAACAAAATAAGCAAAAGCCAAACTTGCTGATACTTTATTTACATAAAATAGATTAGCATTAAATTTCAAGTTGACATTTTCCTATCTGGATTTAGAAAAGAGACACAGTAAGATCTAGAAGAGTAAAAGAGCATGTATGGAGCCTGTATACCTCAAGGGCAGAGGAATTTTGTATATCTTAAGCCAGGGGAATTCCCTTTCTAATCTCTCCAATATTTACTGTGCCTATGCAAAAAAGAAAAAGCACAAATTAAAATTTTTCTTTAATTTTTTGTAAAGATTGTTGCCTGTGTTCTTTCTTTCTTCTTATTTTCCTTTTCATTCTCTTTTCTTTGAATTTCTTTTCTTTTTTCACCTATGCTTTGATTTGCCTCTATTTCAGGATCATGGTTAGTATTTGGTTGTTCTCAGTATTGCTGTGGTGCTTCTCAGGTTTTTTGTTTGATTTTGTTTTGTTTTATTTTGGGGTTGATTTTTCTTGTATTACTTTTATGTTTTCCTTCCTTCTTCCCTTTCTTTTCTCAAAATGAGATCTATAGTTTCTAGAAGGACCCCTCCTATTTATTTTGCTTGTTAAAATTTTTGCCCCCCCTTTTTTTCTCTTCTTTTTTTTTCTTTTTTCCTCTTACCTTCAAACAGAAATACATAACTTGAACCATCTTGTTCTGCTTCTCAAACTGAGGAGGAAATAATGGTGGGCACCAAGACCAAACAGTCGTATGAACATTGAGTAGAAATTAAAAAATGATCAGACTTGAACACCAAATCCAAAGCCAACCATAACATAAATGATAGCCAATCTACAACAGGCTAGACACAGAAGAAACCAAGGGGCGATATGGGATGCAGGCTGAGAACAGGGGTGGAGGACAACATTGGTAGTGGGAATGCCTCTGATTCAATGTCACTATGTACCTGAAATACTACTGTGAATTACTTGTAATCCACTTCGGTCAAAATAAAAATCATTAATATAAAAAAAGAAAAAAAGAAAAGAGACACTGTATACATATGACATAAGACTTTTTTAGGGGCCAGAGAGATAACATGGAGGTAGGGCATTTGCCTTGCATGCAGAAGGACAGTGGTTCGAATCCCGGCATCCCATATGGTCTCCTGAGCCTGCTGGGAGCAATTTCTGAGTGTAGAGCCAGGAGTAACCCCTGAGCTCTGCCAGGTGTAACCCAAAAAACAAAAACAATTTTTTTTCTCTCTACACTTTTACATTCTTTTTTTTATTTTGTTTTTGGGCCACACCCAATGATGCTTAGGGGTTACTCCTGGCTATGGGCTCAGAAATCGCTCCTGGCTTGGGGGAATCGAACCGTGGTCCATCCTAGGCTAGCACAGGAAAAGCAGACCCCTTACCACTTGCGCCACCGCTCTGGCCCCTCTTTTACATTCATAACTGACACATTGGTCTAATAAAATGCAAATTAACAGGAAAAATAAAAAGCATGGGAATTGGTATCTCAATGAAATCACCCACGTTATTCCCATGTCATCTTTGGCTAAATAAAAGATTTGGGGGAGCAGGGACAAGATTAAGGAGAAGACCATTTAAGGAAGTCACCTCACTGGAA
The DNA here is from genome assembly GCF_024139225.1 of Suncus etruscus. Lineage (NCBI taxonomy): Eukaryota > Metazoa > Chordata > Mammalia > Eulipotyphla > Soricidae > Suncus > Suncus etruscus. The sequence continues at coordinate 84,002,657 of NC_064868.1, forward strand.
AGGTGCAGTAAAGAAGGGACTGATTACTAGGTAGATGTTAATTATTTTAACTCTTTGATAAGTCTTTCTATAAATCGAAAGGTTTTCCACTTCTTGATAAATGAGGAAAGCCACACTAAAAAGAAATTTTCTATATGCATGCAAAGAGTTTTTAAAAAATGGTAGCTTGGGGTTGAAGCAATGGTGCAGTGTTAGGGCATTTGCCTTTCAAGCAACTGACACAGGACGGACAGCAGTTCAATCCCCAGGCGTCCCATATGGTACCCCAAGCCAGGAGTGATTTCTGAGCACATAGCCAAGAGTAACCCTTGAGCGTCACTAGGTATGACCCAAAATTAAAAAAAAAAGAGGTAGCTTGTATTGGTTTTGAGGGTTTTAAACACAAGTCTCATTTATTTAAAAAGCAGGCATCTCAGGGACATGGAGGTCATGTGGAGGGATGGTATGCATTCTTTGCATGTAAGAGCAATGGGTTTTATTACCAGCATCATATGGTATCCAAGAACCTCCAGGAGTGACCTTTGTATACACTTCCTAAGTACTCACCATTGAATATGGTCGAAAACTCACAAAAAGTACAAATAACAAGCTCAAAGTAACCCCTATTTCTAATAGATATGTTTTGCAATGATACATTTTGCACCTCTACAATGATATTATAGGATCATACTTCTATGTTTAGTCAGTCAAATTAGAATAACTAAGATACTTCTATGTACAACATGATGTAGGATATATATTTCAAATCAAAACTGAACTATTAATAGCAACAGACCAAGAAACAATCAAGTTTTATGTGACTTAGGGCAGTTATTGAATTCATAGCAATCTCTGGTTTTCAATGTTGGGACAATAATTATATTTACTGAAATGTTTGTTCCATGGATTAAATGAGATAATTGAGCATTTAGCTTAATCTTTTAGATTACAATTAATTCTTTGTAAATGTTAACTGGATAAATAAATGAATGTATCTCTGAGAACTAGATATTTTAGAGAGGACTTAAAGAGATATGGAGTGACAATCTAATTCAGGAGAGAAAAGGGCATATGTTGAAAATGAAAGTCAACCATATTGAAATCACCCAAAATGTAAGTTAGAGATGAATTCATGTAATAAAATAATAGGCAAATTATTTTTGTTAGCTTTTGGGAGGTCACACCTGGCCATTTTCAGGGGTTCCTCCTGGCTCTGCATTCAGTAATCACTCCTGGAATGTTTGGAATTAAACCAAGGTCAGTCATGCTCAAGGTAAATGCCCACCAAATTGTACTATTAATATGTCCCCTAATAATGAGCAAAATATTTTGGGCAGTTCTACAGAAATTTTAAAATAATAACAAGTTAAGCCTTCAGTTTTAATTCATAGATATAATAGTAGATGTTTAGGGACTGAACTAAAGGTGAATTTATTGGTCTCTCTGGCAACCCACACTTCCTAAAAATGTGCTTCTCTATTTTTTGTCTAATAAAACTGCTCTTTTGACCATTCAGATAAGCACAATGGAGGTATGCATTCACCAGATTCCAGTATGCTGGCCTTTTATCAATAAACCTCTTTTGACTGTCATTGTGTCTTTCAGTAATAAGTCTGGAAGACCTTCATGGTAATATTACCTATTTCTTATCATGTGCTTGTAGATGAGCAAGACTACAGTTTGATTGAGGACGAAAAAAGCAGGATGGGAGACCATGATAATGTAGTCACACAGCTGTCTAGACAAATAGCAACAGTATTAGATGAGAGACAGTAGGGGAAAATTATTCTTCCAAGCTGGAGACTTATCAAACAAAGGGAAGTGCATCTTGGCTTGAAATTCCTAACTGCATAAAATTCCATTTGATAGATGGTGTTCATTTTGGAAACTTACATCATCTAAACAGTATGTTTTTTGTTTGACAATGCCTTACTATTTTTAGGGTTTAGTCTTGTCTTTATGCTCAAGGATCACTCCTGGTGGGCTCCGGGAACTGTATTGGGTTCCAGAGATCAAGCCTGAATGGGCAGCATGCTAGACAATTGCCCTGTGCTATTACTGTGGCACGCAAAAATTGTCTTTACTCTACCTAGTTTCAAGTCAGTGATCTAGTTTAAATAGTTAAACTTTCCGTCAACCTTTCTGTCACATGGGGAAGTTTGGTCGAAAGTACACTCTGAGGTCTAAGAATCCTTCTGGGTACCTCTTTTACGCCCAGGCACTTGGTATTAAGTAAAGCCTACCAAGTTGTACCATGATCTCTAGTACGAAAACTTTCTGGAGGGTTCTCTTTCCAGTCATCAATGCTCTTAGAGCCATCAATATTTTAGGGGTCCTGAGCTAGATCTATCTGGTGAAGGGCTATGTAGGTCAATCACACTTGGAGACCAAGGAGCTCAGAATTAGACAATGCTTTGTTAAAGGAGACCATAAATTCTGGCTCCAACAAGCACAGAAAATACCAATCCCTACATTTGGTAGGCCTAAATTACCTCTTGCAAATCTTTTCCAACCCAAATATAAGAACAATAAATTTATCTGACAACATGCAAGTACCTCGTACATACCTACATTCTACTTATGTAAGTGAACAATGGACTACCTTCTTGGTAGAGATATACCCCGCACTATTCTACCACTGTTCTTAAGATGCCTTAATAGTTTTCCCTTGTTTGTTAATCATTATTTGTCTCCTTGGAATCAAAATAGTCTCCCATGTATCTAGTTATCAACAGCTCTTTTCTGAACCATGACCTATTTGCCCAAACTCAAATTAACTTCTCCACTGACCATTCATGTTAAAGAAAAGTGAGGGATTCACTAGGCACCCTAAGAAAAACCAGCATCCTAGAGAAACAGGCACTCTCATTCACAGCTGGTGGAAATGTAGACTGGTCCAGCCTTTTTGGAACACAATATGAATATTCCCCAAAAAACTAGAAATTGAGCTAGAAATATAATCCAGCATTACCACTCCTAGGGATATATCTTAGGAACCCAAAATCACCCTAGAGAAAAGCCCTCTGCATTTCTATGTTTGTCGCGTCAGTATTTATAATAACTACAATCTGGAAACAACACAAGTTCCTCAGATGAGTAAATAAAGAAGTTATGGTATGTCTACAAAATGGAAAACTAAACAGCTATTAGGGAGAATGAAATCAAATTACCTTATTCATGAATGAATATGGAGATTATTATGCTGAGTGAAATGAGTCAGAGGGAGAGTGATAGATATAGAATAATCTCAATCATTTATAGAATATAAGAAAAATAAAAGATAGCATGATAATACTATACAGAGGCAATAGAGATGAGGATTAGGAGGAAATGTTTATGCTAGGAATTTTGCCACAAAGAGTGGTGAATATAATTAGGGTAGTGAATGGTCCACTGTGACAATGATAGTTGGAACTGATCACTCTAGACAAGAACTGAGTGCTGAAAGGGGATAAAGAGATATGCATGGTATCCCTTCATTATAATAGTGCCAACCACAGTGTCAAAAGAGAAAAGAGAAAAAAAGGGACAGAAGTAAAATGCCTACCCCACAGGCATGTGGGGGAGAGAGGGTGGGATGGAATTTGGGGACATTGGTGGCAGGAAATGAGCACTGGTGAAGGCTGGTGTACACTATTTGACTAAAATTCAACTATGAACAATTTTGTTACCATGATGCTTAATAATGTAATAAAAAAAGAAAAACCAGCATCACTTTTTCATAAGTAAGTAGGTTAATATATATGAAAGTCCTAAAGCATTTAAGCCATCCGCTCTTAGAAAGTGGGAAAGCTATGGTGGAAGTGGGGGGAATGGAGATAGATAATCCAGATGATCTAACTGGCCCTTTTAAATCATGCTTATATGTGTGTAACCAATCATTAGAAATAGATAAATTTGGGAATAGGCAATCTATATAAACACAGGTCAGTCTGGAGAGAGTATGATGAGTAGACACATTTCTTGTATGCTACAGACCCAGGTTCTCAAGCTTGCCAGAAAAAAATTGCTGAGTACAGAGCCAGAAGTAACCCCTGAGCACTGCTTGGTGTGGTCCAAACACCTAGCATAAATAAATAAAAAATAATCACAGGCCAAAATTTAAGTGGGCATTCAGGTTGGCAATAAAATCAGTGGACAACAGAGATTGTGAGAGGATGACAGCAACCGTGCAGCCAGTGGTCAGCAGCCAGTCAGCTATCAGTGATGAATAATCATAACCAGAGACCACTTAGAGATGATAGCAAACTATACAGGCTCGTGGCCTGAGCAACAGGGCAGTAGAGACACACAGCAGCAATATTGGGTCAGAACCAAGAGAACAGCAAGCAGAGTAAGAAATGGTGATAAAGTGGCAGAGAACAGCAACCGTTTCAGTTGCTTTTCAAGAGCAGAGGTCCCTGTTTCTGGAGTTGCTATAGTTCACAGAGATATATCTACTAGGGCCTATTAAATAATAAGCTATTAAAAAAAGTCAGAACACCAAAGGCATCAGGTGTTTGGCGTACTAGTCTTACACACCAAGCCTAAGGACACAATATTTAGCTGGCATTCATCATCATATATAGAAACATCAAAATGTTTCTAATTTTTTAACATAATAGCTTAATTTATTTAAAAATGACCCTTACTTTGTATATATGAAACTGGGATCCCAAGATAGAAATTTGCTTTTCTAAGAGTCTGACCTCCAAAAATATACTAGGGGGAATTTTTTTATACCTCTGTATTCCTTGGACTTTGTATTCCCATCAAGAATTATTTAATGCACAAAGAAATGGTTACTATGTAAAAAAAATTGGGGGGGGTATGAATGAATGAAATACAAACTCAGGTATCCCAACATCTTTGTGAAACTCTGTCTCAATGAATTAAAGGCAAATATATGCATATAAATATCTACATATGTATTATGTTCATCTCTCTCCATTGCTCTCTTTCTTTCTGTTCCTTTCTATATCACACACATAGACACATACTTGCACCAGTGAATTTTAATTGCAAAAAACTTAAGAAAAAAAGATTGGTTGAACATACGTTTTCAAATTGGAAACTGAAACTTGATTACAGTTGAATATACTTTTAAGGAAGCATCAAAAAAGGAGATTGGCAGACTCTTTCTAGCTATATTGGACCAAAGATAAGATCAGATTCTGTGCTAGTAAATTTGTGTTTTCAGAAGAAACACATTATAGACAGGCACTACATTTACTTTTGAATGGTCACTCATAAATCAATCACTTTACTAGTAGTAAAATAAATGCATACCCATCTAGGAAATGGGGCATTTCACTTGCATGAAAATTGTAGGCATCAGATGATGTTAGCAAAGCATCACTTTTCTTAAGGTCCAATTGCATGTCTAGAAGTACTTTGGTTGATGGATAGATCTTAAGTGCAATAAACAAGAGACTAGCTTGATTAACTTCATGTGCTGTCCATCAGGCTAAGGAGAGCTGTACTAACCACTGCCAGTTTGAGAAGAGGTCTGTTTTCTGTAGATTAGAAATAAAATGACTGTTTTATATCCAAGAACAGAGATTCAAATGTCAGTATGCTAGAATTTAAAATAAATAAGAATAGCAGGTGGTTATTAATGTAGGGGAGCAACATTTTTTCCTTAAAACGTTTCTTTGGCATAAGGATTACTTTGGGGTTATTTGAAGAATGACATGTGAGCTGGAAAGATTGTACAGTGTGTGGCTAAGGTGAACAACCTTATTTATGTGAACAACCTGTGTTCAATCCCCAGCACCACAAACAATAGCCTGAGTGAGCAACTCCAGGAGTGATGCTTGAGCACAGAGTTGGGATGAAACCCTGAGCCTATCCAGGTTTGGTATGATACAACTGTTTTGTCAGCCCCGCACAAAAAATGTCATGCATTGTGCTGAGAGCAAATTCTATTGACTTAGCGCATGTTTTGTATGTGGAAGCCCCCGGTTCTATTCCTTATGTTGCATGGTCCCACCCAACACATAACATTGACCTGTCCACCTCCCACACTAAAGGATATAATCCAGAAAATAACAATGAAAAGTATTACAGCTATGAGAAGAGTTCTGAAACCACTTTGGTGAGAAATGTTTAGATAAATTAAACTATAATCTCACTTTGTAAGGTGTGCTCCCTCATTGTATGAGCAAGAATTGGTATGGCCAAATCTACTTTTCTTGTTTTAGTGGAGAACTCAGTAAACCTGAATTTCTGCTTGCTAACTTTGTATTTCCTGAAAACTACCTAATAAATGGCCCGTACTTCCATCCTAACATCATTTCATGTTAGCTAAAGTTGATATTAAGGACTAACTTGGGGCTTTTTTTTGAGTTATTGGTTTTCCTGGATTTCTTCTATATGTATAGAAAACAAGTATGTTATTACTAAGGTTTCATTTGGTTTGTGTTCCTGCTAATCTGATTTTTATTACAGGAGATACAGTAGCCAAAGATTTAGAAGTATAAATGAAAAATAATGTGTTTTCCCATACATTAAAAAGGAAATGTTAATATGCCTCACTTGTCAAAGTCAAAGGGTCATACATGATGGAACCCTTATGTGTCACATGTGATCCTTAGTTTTCACAATATTGTCTTTTAATTTGTAATACCAGAATATCAGGGTCCTTATGTTAATTATAAAATAAACAGTGTGGGGGCTGAAGAGAGAGTGCTGTGGGTAGGGCAATCTGCTTGCATGTGACTGATAGATGTTTGATCCCCAGCATTTTATGAGGCTCCTCAAGTACCTGCAAAAGTGATTCCTGAGTACAGAGCCAGGAGTAAGCCCCGAGCATCAATGGATATAGCTCCAAAATAAAGAATAATTTTAAAATAAAATACACAGCGAGTTTTATAACAAAACCTGCCTTTTTGTTATATTATCTTGTTCAGGGCATCCTTGTGGAAAGTACACAAGGGTAATTGGGCCAAAGAGTTCAGTGCGAGGGTGCATTAGTCCTCTAAGGCCATTGAACTCACCATTGCCATCAGGAGGAAAAAACATGGATTACAAGGGGTTAAACTGGGTCCTTGCACTAGCAAGGCATGCACCAGTACCCATAACAATCTGCTAAACCCCTAGGATTCCCATAGAACGAGGCTGCTCCATGGCAGACATCTGTTTTGCCCATTGCTTGAACTTTAGAGACACAAGAAAATTGACTGAATTAAAGTTACTCATCAAAGAAGTCACTGATGTTCCCTGTGTGTTAGGCAGAGCCTCGACGTTTTGTTTTCCTTTGCACTGAATATTATACAAAACCATTTTTCAATGGCTTTGTCCTTTTCTTCTCTTTCATTTTATTCCCTCCAAGAGAAGAGCAGAGTTTATGTAAGATTCACACCATAAAATGAAAATAATAAAATTGCAACCTGGGGAAATCACTTCTATGAAAATAGTAAAGTTCAAACATACAATCACTTTGGGGTAACAGTAAAATTATTTAAAATAGATTTTATACATCTCAATACAAAGCTATACAGTGTTTAAGGTCTTTTTGCATGTGAATTCCAAGTATTCTTAGGTCATAATGAAATGGGAAAAGAAGGAAAATTAAAGGATAAATTGCACCTACAAAAATAGCTGCTTCTAATTTTGCTAATATGCTGTACTACTAATTCATAGGCAAACCCTTTCCTATTCTTTCTTCTTAGCAGTTCTGATGGCTCTCCAGCAATGTTAAATAGAGCACACTGTTCTCTCAATCCCCAGCTCCCCCCTTAATAGTTTTTGTCTTAACTCTGCACACACACATTTAAAATGATGGTGTGTTCTATGCCCTCTTCTTACTTCCACCTCTCCCTCATTTTTTGGGTGGGGCTAGAGGGATGCTTAATGTAGGGGCCCAAGTATGCAGTCAAGCTTGTGCCCTGTAACCAAGTCCACCCTATCATTGTTGGAGGACTCCAGGATTATGCTCAGCGGTGATTAGGTGGGGGCATTTGATAATACGAATGGATTGAACTGTTTTTTCTGCACCTCACACCTGTGGTATCTCCCAGTTTTGTAGTTCTTTGCTTTTCTCCTTTATCACTACAACCTCTTCAGTTTCCATAGCACTAATGGCTACTCCTTTTTTTTAGTCTTTCTCCAAACTGGAATTAAATGTTTGCAGCTGTCTGCTGGGCATCTACACACAGGCCTCCTGTGGTGTGTAAAAGACACACTCAACTCTATTACAATTTTAAGACTTCATTTGAGAGGATAGAATGTGGCTTGACAATAAAGTTTCTGCCATACATGTGTGGAAACTGATCCAGAGCACTGCAAAAATCAAAATCAAATTCGTTAAGTTGAGGGCCAGAAAGAAAACGCAGAGGGTGAGCCACAGTGATAAACTAGGGAGAGTTCAATCCCCAACATTCCATATGATCCCCCAAGACTCACCAGAAGAAATCCCTGAATTTAGAGACAGGAATTAAGGCCTGAGCACAACGGTGGCCAATATCAAATCCCCCACAAAAAGAGTCTCATGATGAAGGCACTCACTTCAATTTAATCCCTAGTATTGTATATGCACCCCCCTAGAGCTCTTCCAGAAGCATCTCTCAAGGATAAAGAAGGGTACCCTAACCCAGCCACAGATGCCATATCCTTAAGTGCCTTATCCGAATAAACTTCAATTTCAATTGTGCAGGGTCAAACTGCAAGTGTGGAGAAAAGCTCTACAGGGGCCATGAATGCTGCTCAGTGGTTAAGCACCTTCCTTGAAAGTGTAGTTTCATAAGTTTTATCCCTGACATTAAACAAATAAAAGGGGTAAAATAGAAATGCCCACAATGAGAGAATTTCATAGAGAACAAAGTCAATAAATTAGCAGTAGCAATTTACTAGCAATAAATTAGCAGTAACAGAGTGCTACTGGCTCTTTGGTGGACTACAGTGCATGGACCTTAGTGTTGAGCTTTCCCAGTATCATAAGACTCAATTTTATTTTGCTTATGCAGCCACCATGGCATAAAACCAGTGGTCTCTTTTCTTAATTAATTTAACAATCCTTAAAGTCATTATAATCTAATTATAACTAACCCATCTCAATCTTCCCATAGCTAAGCCCAGCTGTGAGTAAGATCAAGGCTACTTATTCATAATCTTATTTTTTCTCACTTTTCACATCTAATTAACAACTATTTGAAAACTGGAGGAAAAATTTTCAACATAAAAATTCCATTTTTTTCTCCTTTTTTAGGTGAAGATGTTTATGCCAGAATTGAACCTAGGACCTCCACATTAGCTCTACCACTGAGCTACATCCTTGGCTTTTTCACCAATGATTGTGCTAATACTATTTTCCCATTTCTTCTAAATACCCAGTAAGTATAAGAAATTTTCAACAGAAAATTCCATTTCTTTTTTTCCTTTCCATTGACCATTTTTGGTGAAGGTGATAATGGTAGAGGGCCTCACACATTAGGGGACAATGTTCTACCACTAAACTATACCCATGGTCCTTTTTATCAATGTTTATATAAATATTAGTTCCCCACCAATTATAAATATCTAGTGAGTTATCAAATTGTTAAAGGTCATTAACTGTAAAAAGAAATTTTAAAACAAGAAGAAACACTTTTTATTGCCCAGGTATATAACAATTATGCAAATGTTCATTCCGTTGGGTATAACAAATTTCCATTTGGTATTATCTTCTTTTACCCAAAGAAATTTCTTTAACATTTCATGCAGTATACTTGTACTGGACAAGATTTCTTACATCTGTTGTATTTTTTTCTAAAAGTTCTGGTTTGGCCTTCTTTACAAGGACATTTTTGAATAATTATACAAATTTTAGGTTCATACATGATTTTTCAGTAATTTTTATTATTTATTCATTTTTATTTTATTTTTTCTTCACAGAATTATTTATGGTACATAGTGACAATAAATGAGGGGCATTCCCACCACCAGTGTAGTCCTCCCTCCACCCCCGTTCCCAACATGCATCCCATATCTCCTTCCTTCCCCCCCTCCTCTTCCCCCCTCCCCCCCCCCCCCCGCAGAGTACTAGTGTAACTGGTCTCCATTTTACAGCTTGTTGTAAATTATCTATTCTGTTGTCCTTTGAGATAAAAAGGATAAGAAAAAAAGGAAAAAAAATTGGTAGCAACTACCAAAAAATGAAAGAGAAAAGGAAAGAAAAAAAATCACCCAGTTAATAAGAAAAGAAAAAAAATCACCAAATAATAATCACAGGAGTGAAAAGGGAAGAGAAAAGTAGGAGAAAAAAAGAGTAGGGAAAATAAAGTAAAAACCTAACTAATCAAAACAAACAAGAAAAAGAAGGGGTACTGGGGTGGCAGGGTTTGGTATTCAGTATTTTATATGTTAACTATTTTCTCTTGATTGCATAATTCACAAACAATCTTGCCTTTGTTTTTGAGTATAGACTCTACCTTTTTATCTATGATTTCCCTTCCAAATACTATTTTCATTTATTTATTCACTGTATTTTAGGTTCATACTAAACGGTGTTCAGAGGGTACTACGCCCAAATTAATGCTTGGGGGTCACCCACAACAGTGCTTGGAGGACCAAGCAGTGCTGGTTTCTAAACTCAGGCCTTCTATCTGGAAAACATCCCTTTGATGTCTCTGATCATAAAAATACTCTTCTCCTTCTCCTTCTGCTTCTCCAATTTCCCCTCCTTCTCATTATTTTTATCACCATTATCTCTATCATTGGTAATATAACACATCTGGTGAGGCTTAATACTTACTCCTGGCTTTGCATTCAGGAGTTGCTCTTGGTGGTCTTTGAGAAACCATATGTAATGGTGATAACTAAATCCAGATCAACAACAAGCAAGGCAAGCAATCTACTTACTGTACTGACTCTCCATCCCCTAACATATTAATTTTTACTGGTGTAAATATGACTATTATGTTTGATATTGTTGTCTATGTGTATTTATTTTATTTGTGGTTAATGGCACAAGTTGAATGTGTGTGTTTAAATCACTTGTGAAATTTGGAATATTGTCTTACTCTTTTTTTCCCATTTCTTTTTTTCATTAATTTTGGGAAAGAAATTTTAATTCACTTAATGTTAAACTGTTTGGTATTGTCCTACCAAATATCATGGATATGATATTCTGCCTTTTTCAGCTTCCTTTCTTATTTAATTCAGTTTATATCATTTTTAATCATTGGCTCTTGATACTCATGGTATTTTATCTTGCATTGATTAATTCACACTTAATTCTGGAATGTAGTTCTTTTAATTCAAATATCCTACATTTCATCTCCAAATGTTTTATTTATTTCCTTCTTACGTTCATACACTCTGCTGTCCTTATTTTCCTTCAAATTTTAAATATATTGAGAACATTTTCGGATCCCTTAAGACCAAAAAAAATACTCTTACTATAGAAAGACAATGATATATATTGAAGTATATACTAATACAATACAGTGTGATTTTAATGATTAAAAATGAGAAGAAGGTCAGAAATAAGGTTCAAAGACCTGAAATATGACTTGCATTGCAAGGCCTGTGTTTGGTCCCAGTACTATGAGAGTTACAAGAGACAGTTGGAGAAAGTCAGTTGGCAGTTGGAAGAAATAAGCCTGTTGAGCCTGGACAAGCCCCTTGGTCTTGCCCCCTTGTCATACTAGTATAGAAAGAAAATCTTGGACTGTTGGTGGAGGTGGGTGGGTGACCAAGAATAGTGACCAGAGCAGTTCCAGAAGCCTCACGGTAAGACAGAGATAAAATGGAGAAATGCTGTCTGCTTTGCAACTACTCTCTTAATTTTTTAATAATATCTTTATTTAAGCACCATGATTACAACATGTTTGTAGTTGGGTTTCAGTCATAAAAAGAACACCCCCCCTTCACCAGTGCAACATTCCCACCACCAATGCCCACCATAACCCTCCTCTTTAAACTTGGGCCTCCCCAACCACCTCTGGAGGGTGAATTTTCATATAATTCTCTCTCTCTCTGTAACTCCTGGGTGGCAGCTGCAAGCCTCAGACAGCAAGAGGAATAAAAAGTGTACTTCGTTTATTTTCTTCCTTCTCTCTCAGTCCCAGGCAAGTGGTAGTTACAAGTTGGCATCCCTGGGTGGGTACGGGGCTCCACCCGACATCTGGGCCCAATGGGCCCTGGTGAACCTTGTAGCACCAGGCCCTGGTAGTCTTGGGAATCTTCAGCCTGCAGCCCTGCAACCCTAGCAGCCTTGGGCCTTTTGGGCTTCTGCAAATACCACATGGGCAGCTGAGCACTCCCAAGAGAGCCTCTCAAACTGAACACTGGAACAGCCCTGAGTACCTCTGGATATACTGCCCAAACAAAACAAAACAAATAATAAAAGAGAAAGAATAACATTTCAGTAAGTTAACATTTGGGTAGAAAGTGGTGTGTTAAAAGCAATAGTAAACTCTGACACTGTGACTGAAAGTAAAACAAAGGCTGCAGATATATCTCTAAGTGTTGGCAGATAGAATTTTTTTTTTTTGGTTTTTGGGCCACACCCTGTGACGCTCAGGGGTTACTCCTGGCTATGCGCTCAGAAGTTGCTCCTGGCTTCTTGGGGGACCATATGGGGCACCGGGGGATTGAACCGCGGTCCGTCCTAGGCTAGCGCAGGCACCTTACCTCCAGCGCCACCGCCCGGCCCCGGCAGATAGAATTTGTATCTCCAAGTATCACAGGCAACTACCCCCAAATACGTCACAGGGAACTACCCCCTAAATACATTACCTCGGTACTACCAAGTGTGAATGCAAAACACAGAAAACAAAACGAATGTGTACCCCAGAATATGCAAGTCACTTTCTTTCTTTGTGCTTATTTGGAAGATATTATGCTGACTACCCTTTATTCTTGCAACTTTTGTGAACAGCCTGAAGGTTAAACTCAGATTATTTTTCTAAAATCACATTTGCTTCTATTCTTAAGTTTTTGTTTTAGACATTTGCACTGTATCTTGTTATCATACTTACAGAAAGTATTCTAGTATCACATATGTAAGTAGATGTATTGCTTGTGATTACTGCTTTCTATCATGTTTCCATATATGTATTTTTTCAGTGTTAGGGTTTGACTTGGCACATTAAAGCAATTATACTGAGCTACATCCCAGGCTCTTTATTTTTTTAATCTCTCTGTAATCCTGTGCACTATTTAAACTTTTTTACAAATATATAACTTTGAGAAGCCTGCTTCTCAATATTGTGCTTGTATTCATTCTTTCTTTCTTTCATCTTTCTTTCTTTCCTTCTTCCTTCCTTTCTTCCTTCCTTCCGTCCTTCTTTCTTTCTTCCTTCCTCCCTCCCTCCCTCTTTCTTTCTCTCTCTCTTTCTTTCTTTCTTTCTTTCTTTCTTTCTTTCTTTCTTTCTTTCTTTCTTTCTTTCTTTCTTTCTTTCTTTCTTTCTTTCTCTTTCTTTCTTTCTTTCTTTCTTTCTTTCTTTCTTTCTTTCTTTCTCTCTCTCTCCCCCTTCCTTCCTTCCTTCCTTCCTTCCTTCCTTCCTTCCTTCCTTCCTTCCTCCTTCCTTCCTTCCTTCCTTCCTTCCTTCCTTCCTTCCTTCCTTCCTTCCTTCCTTCCTTCCTTCCTTCCTTCCTTCCTTCCTTCCTTCCTTTCTTTCTTTTTTTCTTTCTTTCTTTCTTTCTTTCCCCTTGGACCACACCCAAAAGGGGTTACTCTTGGCTGTGCACTCAGAAATCACTCCTGGCAGGCTCAGGTAACCATATCGGATGCTAGGGATTGAACTCGGGTCAGCTGTGTGCAAGGCAAATGCCCTTCCTGCTCTGCTATCATTCCTTGCATTCATAATTTGAGCCACCATTTTAGTAGGTTTAAGATACTTTCATCCTTGCACTTTGCCACTAAAGTGAATTAGATTACAACTCTTTCTTCTATAAGAATAACTCATATTATGACATCTACTTAGTGCAGCAATATTTAAAATAAATAGATATTAATAAATATAGATTAAATTTGTGGCTATGGCTGTGAAATTAAAAGCAGGTGATCAGTGCTAAATTATGGATTTAATAACTGTGCCCTGGTTATAAAAGAAAAACATGTACTCTTAACAAATTTATATTGTTAAAATATAGTATATCTAGTATATTGTCTCATTAACCAGAAAAATATATAGTACATGCAGGCATCATAATGTGTAGATGTCTTTTACAGAGAAAAAAAATCACATAATGTCTTTAACAAAAACAAGTTTTCTTTATTAATGATACTGTTTGAGGTAGCTTTTGGGCCAAAGAACTATTACAGGGGTCAAAGGGCTTGCCAAACATGCAGCTAATCCCAGTTCCAATCTTGAACTACAGATGGTCCCTAAGCACTGCCAAGAGTAATCCCTGAGCATAGTGACAGATGCAAGCCCTCAGTCTTGACAGGTCTGTCCTTAATACCCTCCCAAACTGAAACAACACAAATGTTCCTTTCTGGCATGTAGATACTCATTAAGTGATCATTAGACATGTGAGTTTTTAAATATATTGGTATTAAGATGAACAAGAAATCTTGTTTCTTAAAGAAACATGGATTTCCTTTTGAATATTCTAGAAGACTTTCTTCATTCTCAGAAGTATCTGAACGTTTAATGTTTAAAGTCATGATTCAGATGAATAGATTTTTATTATAGTTTAGGTAATATGTCCTTAATAGTGTAAACACAGATATGTAGAAAATTGAATTTTTGTCGCCTTAAGGCACTTTCTTCCTTAATATGGCATGAACCAAAGACCAACTCTGTGTTTCTTACTGAATCTCAAAAAGGCAGATGAAGAGCCACCTTTAATGCTGGTGGATTACAGAACTGTTAATGTTTTCTAAATTCCTTAAGATAGGCAGGTACAAAATGGCTCTTTTCTTCCATTTACTAGTCCAGAGAAAATGTCTAGCTACCATCTGACATTTAGAGCAGAGTAATTATATTTTGAATAGATATGCTATTTTCATTTACTTTATAATTAAAATTTGAACACAGTGTGTCTTAATGAAAATATTTTTAAATTATTTTGAAGAGTGACATTTTTCCCATTTGTTCTATTCCTAGGTAGAGTTTTATTTTCTTTGTTCTGCCTACATTTATTAGTGGAAATCCATTTAAGTAAGTACTATTCCTTTAAAAAAACTGTGTGTTCTAACACTTACATATTTTTGGGATTATATTATGCATAAAAATCTGAGTTCCTGAATGCACAAAGTTTATTTTTGCAATTCAATTATGAAATCAATGAACCCACCACTTCAATTTGGAGGTAGGAACCTGGTCTCCTAAACTGTGCTCAAAAGCTGAAAGTTCAATGCAATGATCCAAGAACTCAGCTACTAGAACTGAGAAGTTGGCACTAAGTCCCCAAGCTGCAGCGACAGTGATGATTCAACCAGTGTTACACATAGGCAAGGCAAGCACCTCAACACTGTGATATTTTCTGAGCCTCTCTGCTTGAAATAAAAAAAATCTAAGTAAATAATGTAAGAAATAATGGCATCAAGATGGCACTCTGGTATAGATACATGATTCTATACTCTGACAAGGTTATAGTAAGGAAGAATTTGCTCATTATGTCAAGCTCAAAATATGAATGTTACCTTTGTATTTCTGCTTTTCATGAGCTCCTAAAATGTCACTCAATTAGAAATCATTGCTTGAAGACTGAAAAGTCACCAGCTTCATTCGGCTTTTGCCATAGAAACAGGTTACAAAGCAACATCTATCAGTCATGTCACCAAGGCATGTTTGTAATGACAAACATCTACATAAATCAGTCTTTTTCCATCATTAAGAATACAAAAGGATAAGCTGAGACTAGGAAAAAATAGACTATATAAGTAATAATAGTTGCTAAACAAAACCTATTATCTATTATATATTAATAATATGCCTATTATCTAAATCCAGGGAAATTGTGTATGCTCTTCACAAGAAGATAGACATATGGCCACAAAGGATGGGAAACAATATCCAACATTATTAGTTAATAGAAATGCTGATTTAAACCATAAAAGACACCACAATATTCACACTATAATGGTAAAATTAATAAGCAACATTTTAAGCAGAGGAAATAATTTGGAGTTCTCATAATTGCTGATGTACCTCCACTTTGGCTAATAAACTGACAGCATCTTAGGAACTGAAATACATTTATCACAGGATTCAATCATTGCACTTTTAGACTCATAATTAATATAAAAATAATACTATAACTTCAGTCTGGGGTTCAGAGTTAAACTACAAACCTTACATATGTACAGTTCTGAATTTGATCTCCAGCACATACATACACATGCATACACGCAAAAGAATTACAGAAAAATTTCTTTTTGAATGTTTATAATTACGTTAATCACAATAGTCAAAATGTGGTCACAGCCAAATGTCCTTCAACTAAGGACTATATAAACAGGTCCAGAGAGTATCTGAGATGGGCTGAGTGCATATTTTGCAGAAAGGAAGACTAAATTATTTGTTCCCTATAACCAGAGAGCTCCCTACGAGATGTTTACAATAACTCCTAAACACTACTATGTGCAACCACCTAAAACAAAACAAACAGAAATGATTCGTTCATACAGTGAAATATTACGCAGGAATAAGAAACAGGTGAACTAGGACCTAAAGACATATCTCAGCAGGTAGAGTGCTTGCCTTGAACACAGCTGACCTGGGTTCAATCTCTGACACGCCACAGAGCCTCCTGAACCTCACTAGGAGTGATTTATGAGAACTGAGCCAGAAATAATCCCTGAGAATCATCAGGCATGGCTTGGGAAAAAAGAAATGAAATATTAATTAAAAGAAACATGAATAATCACAAAAGCATGTAGGTGAGTCACAGAAATTTGACATAATACATACCATTTGCTTTCATTTACAGATTCTGTGATGCTTAAGTCTAATCAATGTTGACTTAAAAGCAAGTCAGTATTCTTGGACACTAGAGGAGTGAAATAACTGAATGAAAAGGGACATATACTACTACTTGGGGTCATGGAGAAAGTTTCTATGCTTCAGCACAGATTACATCACAGTACATACTTTAAAACATTAGTTAAGAGACTTCCTTAAGATAGATTCATGTGAATATATAGAGATGAAAATACAAAAAAAATCAGGCGCAATTCAAGTAAGAAAATGTTACTTTAGGATTCAGGGTATGACTCAAGTGTGAGACCACAATCCTTGCACATACTAAACTCCAGGCACCAACAGGCTTCCTAAACACTTCCAGAAGTAGTTGTGGTTGTCTCCCAGCAATGCTGTGTCAGATCATCTCGGTCCAACTTTCCCCTTCATGCACACACACACACACACACACATAAACACACAGGCCCAAATAATGTGTCAGATTACCTAGGTACGACCTTCCCTTACATGCTTACGTTTGCACATACACAGAGTACTCCTCCATTATTGTGTCAGCTCACCTAGGTACAGTCTTTCTCTAGACACACACACATATATATACAGTTACACAGAGACTCCAGCAATGCTGCATCAGATAACCTAGGTACAATCTTCCTGTATGCACACACACAAAAACACACAGACCCCAGCTAGGTACAATCTTTCCCAACACACACACACAGTGAGACATTGAGAGAGAGAGGGAGAGAGAGAAAAGAGAGAATTTGTTTTTGTTTTTGTTTTTTTGTTTTTGGGTCACACCCGGCAGTGCTCAGGGGTTACTCCTAGCTGTTTGCTCAGAAATAGCTCCTGGCAGGCACGGGGGACCATATGGGACACCGGGATTCAAACCAACCACCTTTGGTCCTGGATCGGCTGTTTGCAAGGCAAACGCCGCTGTGCTATCTCTCCGGGCCCAAGAGAGAGAATTTTAACTAAAAAATCTTACAAAGAATGTTAAGAGGATCATGAGACATTTTTACACATGTTTATTTATCGATTGATCGATTTTTTGATGTCTTTATTTTGGTGTGGAGATTACGGTTGATGTCTCCAATATTATTTTATTTTATTTTGTCTTGACTTTCTCTTTCTTTTTGCACTCGATCATGATTTGATTTCAGAACCGAGACTATTGTGTGGTGCCTATCTTTATTGCTGTAGTGCTCACTGGTTATTTAATTCGATATTTTTTTCTGTATTATTGTGGTATTTCAATTACCTTTTTCACATCCTCTCTCAAAAACTGAGGTTGGAAGCCTCTAGAGAGACTCAGCCCATTTTCAGCGTATTTAACTTTTGACTTCTTTTTTTTCCCTCTGATTTTGTACCCCTTTCTATTGCTTTTCTTGCCTTCAAACAAAACCACATACCTCGATTTTTCTAGCTCTGCCTGTTAAATAGAAGGGAAAACAAGGGAAGGTTCCAGGACCAAACAGATATGTGATCACTAATAGTAAGCTAGATAAAGAGGGGTCCACCTACTCTAGCAGACCGGGGAGTGATGGTGGGGTATATAGGTTGTAGAAAGGGAAATGGAATGGGGGGAAGACATAGTTGGTGATGGGTATTCCCCTGACTCAATGTTAATATGTACCTAAAATACTACTGTGAAAGATATGTAAGCCATTATGGAAAAATATGTTTTTAATCAGAAACTTTCTTTGACTTACATGTATTATTATTATATCAATTATATTATATGTTATGTCATGTCACTATATTATGTTATGTTAGTTTACCTCAATGTGTTAATCAATTTTGTCTCTTGAATAAATTCTTACAATAAAAAAAAGAAAAAAAAGAGGATCATGAGAGTAGGCTCAGGTCAAAGTGCAAGAGTGTGGGAAGGATTAAGTAAAGGACTGTAGGGGCCAGAGAGATAGCACAGCGGTAGGTTTTGTTTTTTTGTTTTTTTGTTTTTTATTTTTTGTTTTTTTTTTTTGCCTTGCATACAGCACATTCAAATAGATGGTGGTTCGAATCCTGGCATCCCATATGGTCCCCCGTGCCAGCCAGGAGCGATTTCTGATTGTAGAGCCAGGAGTAACCCCTGAGTGCAGCCAGGTGTGACCCAAAAACCAAAAAAAAAAAAAAAAAAAAACAGAGAAGAAAAGAAAAGAGGACTGCATTCTAGGGACACTCAATAAACAATTCCATTTAGAATGGTGCTCAATCTGTACCTCCCAATTTTGCTCTCAAATGACTCTTAACAGTGTGCCCTAACTCTCATTCAGTAAGCCGTGGTTTCCTTCTGTTCAGGATTTGATATATAGCACACGTTCATCCAGCTCTCTAGAATTCCTCCCTTTCCTTGTCATTGGAAGTAAACTTCTGGAGAAAGTAAAATTAGAGTGTGGATTCTTATACATATTAGGAAATAAAACTGTGAGGTGAAGGACCCATTTTAACTCAGGAGAAGCTGAGGATGTGTGTTTAACATACCAGTTCATAAGTAAACTGCAGCCCGGAAAAACAGCACCATCAAAATATTTTAATAATTTTCAACTTTGTCTGGTTTTATTCCTACTTTTACTCATTTCTATTTTGATGCCACAGGCTGGGCACTTTTCATATCAAATTGAACCTATTAAAAGTATGTCATGAAAGTTCTAAGATTTTTCTTACCACATTTTCTTTTAGAGTCTAGCTAGCACCAACTTGAATTAAGGATGGCTTCCTCCACAATCAGCCAAGATTTTATTACTGTCATGAGATTAGCTGGATTGGTAGTCACCAGTTGCCCTTGTTGGGTAGATGTCTGCAGCAATGAAACATTTTCCTTTTCTTTTCTTACAGAAAAACTGGGAATGAATGCCACAGTTCAAAACGTTGTCAGATTACATTGGGAAAAATGAGCTTGAGTCTACATGCTAGGAGAGCTTCCTCTGCCTCCTGGTTAGCTCCCTGCTAAAAATAGTCTGGTTTTGCTCTTTTACTCTGTTACATTGGTGAGCTCCTAAATGCACTGATTTCCTCTGAAGCCCTATTTCATATTGATTTGCCTCCTTGTCAAGAACTTTATTGACACTGGCGACCTTCAAGATCTATTAGGTAAATAGAAGAAAGTCTACTTTCACAGGAACTAAGATGTCCTTAGCAAGGAAAAGCATGCACAGAAACACACAATAAAAAACAATAAGCACAACAGCCACTACCACCAATATCCTAGTGACTTCTGAAGTTTAGAAACATGCCTCTCCATCCTGAACTTAAAAACCCAGAATTGAATACTTTAGATAGTATTTGTCCTTTAATCTGGAGGACTATTAACCTTGTCTACATGACAAAGAGCAATGCAAGTACCTAAAGCATGATCAAGGTTTTGATTTATACAATGTGCTTTTAAAATGTGTTATCCATGAAATCTTATCAATAACTGTATTATAAACCATAGTGACCAAAATAAAAGTTTAAAAAGTTAAAATTGAATGAATCTGGGCCCAAGTGATATAGTACATAGCTGACTGGGTGCTTGTTTGCAGCCTTCCTGAATTTGATCTCTAGTAACTTATAAGGTCCACCTCCCATTCCCCTGCCTCCTGCCCCCGCCCTACAACCTGTTAATAATGGCTCCTGAGTGCAGAGCTAAGGTTAAGCCTTGAGCACAAACAGAGAGGAAAAAACTTTTTCAATGATAAAATGGGACCATTCTTACCTTCTGAATGTGGCAGAATTTCAGCCATGTCTGACCGAGCTCTGGCTCCTTCAGTCTGAGCCCCAAGCAAAACTGACAATTTATACTCTATTAACCCCATGTACAGAATGGAATCTTACCTCAGAAATCCGTACAAAGTTAAAAACTGGAGACAAATGACTCGAGGTAAAACAGAAAGGAGATTAGAAACTGTGGGAAAGAGTGGGGAGGGACCAAAACTAGCAGATGGGAACAAATGGATGTCACCTGGTAGGAAATGTTCCAGAGAGGCCAGATAAGAAACACCCCCCAGCTGGATGCTTCAGTGCAAAGTTTGAACTCTAGTGCACTGAAAATACTGAATGTCCTTAAAAAATTTAACAAAGTACCATGCAAGTGAGTTCCTTAATTTGCTCTGTGTGGTCTTTGGAGGAACACATGGAAACCATTGGAAGAGATTCCTATGGAAATGTATTTGTTACCACTTTCTATAATTGTACTGACTTAGCAAAGACACATTTATTAGTTTTCAGTTGTGGAGGTCAAATATCTGAAATAAGTCACAATGCTTATAGCCCTGGCAAGGCTTTGTACCTTCTAGAAGGTCCTTATTCCCCAACCTTATCCAGGATGCAGACACTGCTGAATTCCTTCACCATGGCTCCTTGGTCAATCCTTAAAGCCAGCAGCAAGGCACATTTCTCCTCATATCTATGCTTGCATGTCTCCAGACATTGCTTGGCTTTTTAGAAGGACTTTTGTGTCCCTCTGGGACACCTAAATAATGGTCATCTTCCCGCATGAAGATATCAACATGGCGGGTGCCCTGCAAAGTTATTTCCTTGGATAAAAATGACAGTATATTTTCCAAGATTATTTCTCTTCCTATCATGTACAATAGCCTGTTATTTTTTATGTTGGTACAGAAATATAACAGCAAAAATGTGATTTATAAAGTTCTCTGCCTTGGCACATGGAGCAACAGCCATTTCTTCTATGTGTATGTGAGCTGGGGTGGAGTCACTCTAAAGAGATGATCAATGGCTGACAGCATGAAGATCTATTCAGTTAAATGGGAATAAGCTGAAGGAAATTAGAAACAATACAGATTCTAATGATCAGGCGTTTGTTTTGTCAAAGTCATCTAAGGTATTTCACCCTCATTCCATCTCAGTGATATAGAATTATTTTAAAAAACATATAGAATGTACATGAACATGTTTTAGTTGCCAAAATACACTCAATGAAAGAATGGAATGTCTTATTTTTTTCTTTAATAGCAGAGAATCTAAACATATCTTTTTAGTAATTTGGAGGTCACTTTGGCTTTAAGAAACTGTTCTGTCATTATTGAGTCATAAAACTTAATAATCCATGAATGCTGCTCAAGTTCAACATAAAGGCTAAATAGAATAAAACAATGCATTAATTAAAGCCTATTATCACCAGCACTTGCAGAGGGAAAATGTGGTGAGATGGAAATTTCAAAACTTGTTAAAAAAGACTTTGATAACAGTAATAGCACAAACAATTTTTGAATTAAGAACTCATATTCTAGTCAAACAGCCTACTTACTCACCATGCCTTGCTCTTTTCTAATTTGCATAGAGATATGAAATTTGTGACCAAAGAATAATCATAATATATAGACACATTTTCATTAGATTTTTTTACTTCCTAAAAGATTTATCTTTTCAGACAACTGGTAGTAGTCATCATTTCCATTTTAATGATTAAAGTGTATTTTCCTAATGTGTCCCTAATAACATGATTTTCTTGATTCCATGCTTGGACTTTTATGTTAGGTCCATTTCTAAAACCACTATTAAGACTGATAAAATGAATAGCTGGGTATATGCTTTTCTTAGGGAAAAGAGAAATTATATTTTTGGGGGTAATTTTAGAAAGTGCCACAGTAGCCATTTAGAAACTCCACACAAAACCATGGGAGCTTTATGTTTATACACAGCAAAACACCCATTAGAGGCTATGTTCAGAGGAAACGATGGAACCAAAGCTTAGTCAGGTGTGACAAGCTCCAGAAACTTTAAGACTTAACTTAATGGCAGTTTCAACTTCTCCCTCCAAATATAATTTAATTGATTTACTAATTTTAATTTTTTGTTTTGTTTTGGGCCCACACTCTGCTGTGTTCTGGGCTTACTCTTGGCTCTGTGCTCAGAGATCACTTCTAATGGGGTTTGGGAGATCATCTGCAAGGTCCTTGTTGGTCACATATAAGATATACTTGCCATACTGTCTCTCCAAGTCCCCAAAGTCAAATTTTAAAACAATCCAGAAACACCAGACTGAAGCTAACAGTAGTGAGCTCATCTGCATGACAGGACCCCGCTATTTACACATAAAAACCTCTGAAATCTTTCTTTTCTTCTTCCACTCTACATTCATTCAGGTGATTTTCTTTTTAACAATAGAATTTTTAAAAGATCTCACCAATATCTATCAACATTGAGTCTACTCCAGGACCATTTCCCTGATATAAATCCTTAAAATTAAAAAAAAACCTAGATAAAACATAGAAGCTAGTGAACTCTGATCAGGGAAGGTTGCAGATGTCTAGAATATTCTTATCTGGTCCTGACAGTTACAAGGGCTGAATTTTTAGTAAGAAATTACCTTGTCTAGATTTTTAGATATATCAGTTTTCCTTAGGTACTAGTTCAGAGGCAAATTTCAGGCTGGTGCCACTAGCATGTAAATAGGCTTTCCTGTTCTTTTTTCTATAAAGGGATACTTCTTACCATGTAAACAAGCAGGTTCTCTAAATCTTAGTTGACTACCTTCCTACCTCCTGGCCTCCTGCACATTGGTTTCAGTACCTCTCCTCTTGTTTCCTTAATATCTCTTTGGCCCCTTGAGTTGCAGTGGGGCTGAGCCTTTGTGGATCCAATAGGAGAGAGATAAGACTGATGAATGTCAAGTGTGTGACAAGATGGCTAGATATGGATTATTGTGGATACTGTAGAAAAGTTACATCAGGGAAACTGAAGAGTATTAGAAGCTATAAAGAGCTCAGTGGATTTGGGGCATGCTTTGAATATGGAAGGCTAGGTTCAGTTCCCCAGGTGCTACTGAGAGGCATCCCCAAAGACAGAATAGAAAAGGCTCCTGAGCACCAACCAAACAAAAAAAACCCTAAAACAAAACAAAAACAAGCAAAATATCCAAGCAGAGACACTCATTCTAAAACAAATACAACTTCTAATACATCACCCAACTGAGACATCCTTTGAGATGCTCCTATCTAAAGCAAAATCATTAAAAAATAAAAGATTCTTATAACAAATAAACTACTTAGTTGTGAGAATCACAGTAAGAAGTGTTCGGGGTGCAAGCCTGCTTCTAGCTTCAGTAGCAGGGACCAAGCCCAGGGCCTCACACAAATCAGGCATGCACTCCAACCTCACACAATCCAGGCATATGCTCTACACTGAGCCACATCATATGTCCTTGTGGGAAAGGGTTTTGACAGAAGCAAGATAGCTTCACAACAGTGTGTATTTTAAGAATTTAGTTTTACATCTCCTCATCACTGTTGCCACACCAAAAGACTGCTATCCATTTACCACATTCTATTGGAAATTCTCCAGCCTGTGACCTTCTCATTTCTTTCTGAATTATTCTAGCAAAATATGACCGAAAAGCTGTTAGGCTTATACTTGCAAATGCCAAATTTCCACTACATTGGAACAACAGCTTCTTGGTGGCCCTTGGGAAAGTAGTAGAAGAATTATCCTCTAAACATCAAACTTGGGAAGTTTTATCACAGCTTCTTATTTCATAGTCCCAGGTTCAACTCACACCTTCAGAAAAGTTCTCTTTCCCCTTTCAGCAGTGGAAGATGCAAAAGTCATCACAAAAGGGCAAAAGCAGTAGATGTAGCTGCTAAGGGAAAACTTAAAGTGTCAAAGGCCTAGAGGAAATGGCCCAAATGGCGAAAGACCTAGAAATAAGGTGGACAAAGGTAGGGAGAGTTTCTCAAGGCAGCAGTGTACTTGGAAAGGGCCCAAATCAGCAGAGTCCTGGAGGAAAGTTCAAAATGACCAAAAAATCACAGGGGTTTCTAAAATAGTTTGTATCCAGAAGAGCGGTAGTCCTTGGTCCCTTGGCACAGGGGAAATGGAGTCAATATTAATGTTATTTCTTCCCAAGAGCAAGACTTGCATGGGGAAAGCCCTGCCCCAGAAAAAGGCTCCAATAAGAATGACCTAGCAAGGTTCTCAAGTTCTTTCCTACAGCCATCTGAACTAGTTACATCCCTGCTCTCCAGCTAAAGTTCCCTCCATAGGTTCCCTCCCTTTTGGACCCCAGTCTAGCAAAGTACAAGACCTGCAGCCTAAAAGGTTTATACATCCTCTCTTTCTTTGCCCTCCAGCTGGTTGCCCTGGCCTATCTGATAGCACAAGAGACAAACAAGAAACTGGACCATAGCCATGCATTTTTTGCTTCCAATGTACTAAACTAAAAGCAACTACTTTAAAAATTGCAGAGAAAATGCAAGAAAAGAAAATTATTAACAGGAGATTTTCTACATTATCTGGCCTTGCTCTTTTCAGATGTCTTTCACACTCTTGTGTAAAGTCAAAGTTTGTTTATGAAACCAGTGAGGTACTATACCTAATAGACCCTGCCATCTTCTCTAGGAAAGGAGCTAATCAATTGTTTTATTTATTGTCCAACTTCCTATTACTATTTCTATCTGCATATAAAAGTCTTTCATTTATTACAACTTAATAGACATCTTTTCTGGCCGCTAGATTGGATGTTGTCCAATTAGAATTGTTGCCTGATTTTTGTATGACTAAACTGTCAAAACTTTTAATATAGCTCCGCAAATATTTTTTTTTGGTTTTTGGGTCACACCTAGTGGTGCTCAGGGGTTACTCCTAGCTATCTGCTCAGAAATAGCTCCTGGCAGGCACGGGGGACCATATGGGACACCGGGATTTGAACCAACCACCTTTGGTCCTGGATTGGCTACTTGCAAGGCAAACGCCGCTGTGCTATCTCTCCGGGCCCGGCTCAGCAAATCTTTAAGTATGATTTTAAGAAACATGAGTGTTATTTTTAAAGGTCACAGTAGCATTCTGCGGATACTCTGGGTTTCTTGCAGAGAGATATGTGATGTCTTGTGGTTCTCAGGAGAATATGTGATACTGGGGATTGCATTTGGGTCATGTACATGCAATGCAATTGTCTTTAGCCCTGTGCTATCTCTCCAGCCTAAAGCAGCAATAAATTTTTTTAATAAAAATGTCTATGATTTTATTTTTCATTATAATTATAATTTAGGTACCATGGTTATAATAATGTTAACAGTATGGCATTAAGGTATAATGTTGCTGTACTTCACCGCTACCAAAGTGCCCAGGATCTTTCTTACCTCTAAACTACCTCTGTTCTCCCTCCTCACAGTGCTTGGTAATATTAATCCCAGGAGAAGTTTGTCATTGCACAAAGGAAGGAAGGAAAAAAGGAAGGAAGGAAGGAAGTAGGAAGGAAGGAATGAGGAAGTAGGAAGGAAGGAAGGAAGGAAGGAAGAAGGAAAAGAGAAAAAGAGACTTAGAGATATGGAGAGACAAAGAAAGGAAGAAAAGATGGAAATCGAGGAAGAGAAAAAGAATGAGAGACAGAGATAGAGACAGAAAGCAAAACAGGAATAGAGAAAGAAAGAAAGAAAAAGAAGAAAGAAAGAAAGAAAGAAAGAAAGAAAGAAAGAAAGAAAGAAAGAAAGAAAGAAAGAAAGAAAGAAAGAAAGAAAGAAAGAAAGAAAGAAAGAAAGAAAGAGGGAGGGAGGGAGAGAGGGAGGGAGGGATGAAGGAAGGAAGAAAGAAAGAGAAAGAAAGAAAGAAAGAAAGAAAGAAAGAAAGAAAGAAAGAAAGAAAGAAAGAAAGAAAGAAAGAAAGAAAGAAAGAAAGAAAGAAAGAAAGAAAGAAAGAAAGAAAGAAAGAAAGAAAGAAAGAAAGAGAAAAAGAATGAAAGAAGAAAAAAGAAAAAGAAAAAAGAGAAGGAAGGAAGAAAGTAAAGAAGGAAGGAAGGAAGGAAGGATGGAAGGAAGGAAGGAAGGAAGGAAGGAAGGAAGGAAGGAAGGAAGGAAGGAAGGAAGGAAAAGGAGGGAAAGGCAGGGAGAGGGGAGAAAGAAAAAAAGACTATTGCTAAGGTTGGAGCAAAAATACATAGGTAGAGAGTTTTCCTTGCACACTCCAATCTGAGTTTGATCCCTAACATCTCTATGATCCCAAGCCAACCAGGAGTTATTTCTGAGCACAGAGTAAATGGCCTGACCATTTCCAGATGTGATGCAATGAGAATAAATAAATAATAACCTATTGATATATGCCAGAAAAGCAAAATATAAAATGATGCACCTAAGGGGAGGAATAATATTTTTTCTCTACGTTTTGGAATTATTTAGAGCCATCCCTGTAATATATCATAGATTAGTAGGAGACAAATAACGAACACAAGTTTTATTACATATTCATGGAAGTACCCAGGAAGACTGAGTAAGGACCCTTCCTGAAAGGGTCGGAGTCAACCTTTAAATCATACTCTTGCTTAGTAAAAAGGCTGTTGTGGGTAAAGCTATTCAGGCAGTAAATAAATTTTTGCTTGTTATGTGATTAATATTGAGGCTGCTGGCTTTGGTCAATGTTAAAAGAGATCAGGTTATCTCTTAGCTAGGAAAAAACCCTATAAATTGGAGATTTTATTTATATATACAAATGTCTCTCAGAAGGCAACACTTGCCTTCTATATTTCAGAGGCTCTGCCTACTTCTGTCTCTAATAAATTAACCAGCCCTTATATCATATACTTATTTGGGGGGTAGTAACTTTTACTTTTCTTTATACAGAATTTATATATACACATATATAGTAGGTTACATTAAATTGCATGTTAAATATTTAATATAGTAATTATTGCTCCTCTCGCAAGCATTATTTTTAAAAGAATGGGGAATAGAAGTTCTACCACTATAAGTTGTATAAGCTACAGTAATTGAGTGGTAATAGAGACATTTTAGAATTTTCAAAGAACATGTACTTTCGTGTCAGTAACGGAGTGTAAGGCAAGAAGTAGATTTGGTTTTATCAGATGATAGAACGAAGGCAATTTCTAATACATTTTTGTGCTGCTTGTCATCTTATTCTTAATTTAAATGTACAAGTGGGAAAGACATATTTTTTAAGTTGGCAGTAAAATACTTAAAAAAAGAAGAGACCCATGTGTTAAAGGTTCCAGGAGGTAAAGAAAATGTTGCAGTAAATTGACACCTTTTCCTACTGTAATTTTTTTCATTATGCAACAGCATAGTATTTCCCTAAGGAATTCATAAGCACGTGCAATTTGACTTTTAAGGCAGAAACACATATTAAATATGCAGTAAACATAAAAAGGTGCGTGGACAATAATGCAAGAGAAGAAAATATTCTTCAGTGAAATAACAATCCTTCACTGCAATGAGTTACCAACCAGAAATTGCTGCCACAGCAAACTTTGTTTTATATGAACAAAGAGTGAGCTATTTATAAGAATACTGAGCCAGAGCCTTTCAGTAGCTTAAAGGTAGAATACTTGCCTGGGAGTGCAAGGCCTTAAGTTTGATGCCAAATACTGTCTCACATGTACTGTTGGATTCTGGTAGCACTGCCATGGGACCAAAACAAAGTATGCAGTATCCTTCAAATCCACAGCCAGAAGCACCATGTGCCATGAATGTTAGAACATCCTCAGAAGAGAAGGGGTGGAAAGAGCAGAATCCTTTATCTTCATAAGTCAAAAACAGAGCTCTGAGAATTGCACAGGGGTTTAGAAATGCCCCCTTTCCCCCTTGGGTCCTTACAGACTGCTAAGCAATCAAATGAACATCAAAGCATTGACCAAAAAATGCTGAAAATGAACTAAATTGCACTAGACTTTCTTATATACATAGAAGAAACCTAGTAAAGGAAGAAAGTTTACAAATAGTTTATCACCTCCTTAAATAACATCAGCTAAGGATAAAAGATGTCTAGAAAAAAGAACGTTAGTTAAGGGAGGTTATAAGGAAAAGCACTGTAAACAAGGGTATGATATATATATATACCATATATATATATATGGTATATATATATACCGCCGGGTGTGGCCCATATATATATATATATATATATATATATATGGTTTTTGGGCCACACCCGGCGGTGCTCAGTGGTTACTCCTGGCTGTCTGCTCAGAAATAGCTCCTGGCAGGCACAGGGGACCATATGGGACACCGGGATTAGAACCAATCACCTTTGGTCCTGGATCGGCTCCTTCCAAGGCAAACGCCACTGTGCTATCTCTCCGGGCCAAAGGGTATGATATTTTATACAGATTTATATTGCAGCCTTATCCATTGGTAAGAGTTAAAGTAATTAGTTCTCTCGACATCAGAGCGTAGAAACTCTTACAAGCATTTTCTTTTACAAACAGAAATGTTTCTGACAACAGAGCAGCTTTGACCCAGCTTTCGAAGTCCCTCTTATAAAATAAACTTGATGTGAAAGACACAATTTGGGTTGGTATCAAATTTTATTCCCCTACAGAATTACATGGCAAGCCCATATCTCTGCTAAGAGCTTTCAGAATGAAAATGGTCACCGTTCTGAAAGAAAAATATCTCAGAAATGAATAAATTCTACTAATTTGCAAGCAAGAAACGACTTAGATTAAGTGACATGTCTTAGTAAACAATGCTAACCTTTCTTAAGGAGTGAATTGATCATAAAATAACAATCCCTTATGAATTATCATTTCATTACATTTAGAATATTTACTTTTTTCAAAAAATAATAGCATTTTAATATCCAAAAATAAAATCATTTATTTACAGAGATATGCTGCAAAAACATAGATAAGTGACTGAAAACCTTAGGCAAACAAATCCATCTCAATTTTAGAAATCTCATTTTTTAGAAAAATTTTTAGAAAAATATTTTCTTTTAATTTACTAATTCATTCATTGATTCACTCAGGGTCTGACCTGTCACATTCAGTACATGCCTATGTGAGTAGGACAGACAAAAACTCAGAGTCTATGAAGTCTACTTTCTAAAGTACTCACCATTTTAGAGTCAAATTTGTTAAAAAAATATTTTTTTTAGAATGTAGCCAATAATATCAAAATCAACACCACTATTAAAACAGGAGCTTATTATATGACCCTTGATCACTGTATTTCTCTTCATCCTGGTTTTCTCCTTTTTTTCACCGTATTTTATAATTGACTCTGCTGCACATATTTCAACTGTGGCATATATTTTTACCAATTCAAAAATACCAAAGCAGCGAAATGTTCCATTACTGAAGGTTTAACCATGAGAGTTTAGTATCACTGCTGCTCTAGAACCAATCCAACTAGAGATAAGGTGGTGGGTTTAGTATTATTGGTAACATACCAGCATCTTAGAAGATGGTAAACTTATCCTCAATACAACCATCTGGTCTCTACAGTTAGAAGAAAATTGGGTTGTTTTGTTTTTAATTTTTAGGAGATAACAGGGGAAAAGATGAGCTGTATACTCTTGGGTGGCTATAATCAACAATAAAATCTCCCTTTGAACTGATGCCAGACTCTTATGTGGTATTACTTAAAAATGTAAATAAAATGTTAGGCTTTCTAGTGAAGGGTAGACTGTGGAAAAGCTATACTTAGTATGTTTCCAGGCAAGGGATATCATTGTGTCTAATAATGATATTTGGTCATATTTCATTGTAAACATTAAAAAAATAATAGCTTTATAGCTTATATGATTTGACTATTCTAAAATTACACCCCATGATGACAAACAGCAGTGCATTTTTAAAAATTCTGCATGGGAAAAATGTGATACACATTTATAGGGGTGTTCAATTTTTCCAAGTTTATCTTGGGTGGGTTCAACTTGAATAAGAAATTTGAGCATGCCTTTTTTGTTACCGGAAACTTTTCAAACAGTGATCTGTCTTAAGGGGATGGAGTAAATGAGGAGGGAAGAATCAGATAGTGTCGACCTCCAATTGATTATCTCATAAAACCTCAATTGTGTAGTATAGATGCAATGTGACTGATCCTTTGACAAGAAACTCAGAGTAGGACAGGTTAGTTTGACACAACCACATTTACACATGATATAACCAATCAAGTAGCAAAACTACTAAAGTCAGAAGATAGGTAATACAGATAAACAAAAGTCATCAGATAAGTGAATGCACAGCCTCTGAAGAAACTAAAGACCATTCAAACTACATGGACATGACTGACTGGATGGCAAGACAGATAACCCAGATGGTCATCAAATAAGTAAAAAAGACAAAAGCTATAAAATGGGGTAAAACTCAAATAAGTTGTAAATGGGCAGAGTCCTTCTAGAGGCTCTCCACCTCAGTTTGAGGGAGGGAGGGGGAAAAGGAATAGAGATACCACAGAAATACAAAAAAATCAAATAAAATAGCCAGTGAGCACTACAGCAATATAGTCAAGCACCACATAACAGCCACGGTCCTGAAATAAAAACATGATAGCACAAAAAAGAAAAAAAAATGGAGACAACTTCAATATCCACACCAAAACAAAAAAGTCAAAAAAATAGATGAATAGATAAAAAATATTATTTTGTGCCTTTTTCTCCCTGCATAGACACAGTTAAATCTTGGGGAAATCAGAAAGGGAATTCCCTTGGCCTAAAAGACACAGAGTTTCTCCACCCTTGAAGCATACTGTCATAGGATAACTACAGTTTTCTTGCATGTTCCTTTACTCTCCCCTCGGTGCTTTTGTGGTTTGTGGAAGACTTCTGCTCCGTCATGGGTGATAATATTAGACCTCTGTATCTAGAGATCTTGGTATCTGCACAGGTCAAGGAATGGAGTTTAAGTTTCTAGAAAAAAGAAGACAAAAGGAAAGTACAGTGAAGTTGCTGTTTCAGATGCAGAGATGTTTATTTCTGCAGCTGCTAAGAACTACAGATATACAGCCAGTGATGCTGTAAAAATAAAGGGCTATAAAATAAAATAATTTTAGTTATACTGAAGGCAACTGACAGACCACATAGCTATGCTCTTCACAAGGTACAGAAGCTAGTCAGAATCACTGTAGTAAAGCCATTCATTGCCAGACAGCCCATAGAAAGTTTTACTCACATTTGTTTTGTTTTGTTTTGTTCTTTATTTTTTAACTTTTAACTAAAACTATTGTGAATTACCGGTCCTTTATAGTTGGATTTCAGGCATACAGTGACAGTGAATTAAGGCCATTCCCACCTCCCTCCTCCAAAGTTACCATCCATTGTGCATCCTATATATCCACTCTTAACCCCCTGAGCTGCCAATGTAATGGGCCTATTTTACTTTTGGATTGCTGTGGTTTGTTATTCTATTGTTGCTGACTTTTGCTTGGGTATTTAGTTCTGTCCTTTTTTTATCTCCACCAATGCACCTGAGACTTCTTGGCCTGTGTTCCATGTCCTCTTTTTTTTCCCCCTCAATTTTGTAGAAAAGTGTAGAAATATGAGGTAAAACAAAGTAATTCATGTCCCAAGTTTCTATGAAAAAAAGGTAGGAGCCCTTATCTAGAAGACAGAAATAAAATGTAAAACAGAAAAGAAGCTAGTTGGGGCCAGAGAGATAGCATGGAGGTAAGGCATTTACCTTGTATGCAAAAAGATGGTGGTTCAAATCCCGGCATCCTATATGGTCCCCTGAGCCTGTCATGAGCGATTTCTGAGCGTAAAACCAGGAGTAAACCCTGAGTACTGCTGGTTGTGACCCCAAAACCAAAAATAAATAGATAAATAAGTAAATAAATAAATAAATAAATAAATAAATAAATAAATAAATAAATAAATGAATGAATAAATAAGGGTTGACTTGTGGCACAGCAAACGTTGGGGAAATTAGAAAGAAAATATCCTTCGCCTATAAAACAGGATAGCTCTACTCATAAAGCAACCTGTCATAAGACCAAGAAGGAAAAGCCAGTAACCAACTACCTTGACAAAGGCTAGTGGTATCATCTGGCATCTGGGAATCTTTCAGAAACAATGAATGATTTGAGTATAAGATAATCACTTAAAAGCAATAGATTATACTTGTCTTGATGAACTTCAAAGAAACTAAGAGCTAGATTTAATATCAAAAATCTGAAAACCGATTTGGTTAAAGGTGGTTCAAAATGATTCTTATATTTTCCTCAAGGAGGAAAGGAGAAACTAATCAGAATCTTTATTTACCATTGCTTTGGATGGGTACACAATGGAGGAACCTCAGAGAGAATGTTTTGGACATTCTGCTCCACCTATCCTTCTCCCACCTTTCCCAAATTGTGCTTTTTTCTTACAGAACTGTTTCTTGTGATTCTGAAGATAGTATACTTTTATTTCTTCCTCAAACAAGAAAATTTTTTCTCCCCAGTTACCTAGACTGAGAGTAAACCTGTTTTTTATTCACAAATTATTCTATTCTGACCTTAAAGAAACTAACTCCAGAAGTTGGTTAATAACAGTCATACTGAATTATAACCACACAGAAAGTTCAGGTGAAAAACATTTAATTATACTTCTGTAAATATTATTTCAAGATTACTGCTATTATCCTAGTTCTCATCCATCAATGGTATATACCACTTTCTTCAATTGTTTCATCCACTCCACAAAACATTTTCTTTAGTACCACCCCCCCCCCTTTATTTCCATTGTAGTATTATTTGCAATAAGCAAGGCAAGGAGATGATCTACCTGCCCACTAACAGTTGAGTGGAAAAATAAATTGTTCTAGATAAACTATTCAACTCAAAGTAGATATGACAATATTCTGCTTGCAAGGAAAACCTAAATAAGGAAAGTCAAAACAGAATGTGAATGACAGAGCCTGAAAGATTGAACAACAAGCTGAGCACAGGCAAAGCTTTCCAGAGGTTTAGATTCTGGTCCCAAACACTTCCATGGCCTCCTAAGCACTGCCAGGAACAATTTATAAACACAGAGATGGAATAACTTTAGCCGTTGACACCATCATAGGTGACCACCCATGTTTCAAGCTAGAGCACATTGCAAAGTTTCCCAGGGCGAGAACAGTAGTCTTTAGAGGGCTTTCCTCCGCTACTCAGTGTGGCAGATAATCATCATGGAGCTTACCATTAGCCAAGTCAAACTCCTTGTGCCTTTTACTATTTGAAGTTGAAAATTTGTTTGCTAACTAGACCTTTTTTTAACCTATATAGATAATTGGCCATTGACCATAGCCAGTACAAGTAGAATTCTCATTGTTTGTAGATTATTTTTTGTTGGTGGTATTGTTTTCAAAATAAATGCAACTCCCTAATTACATCTTTGGCAGAGGAAATGATGCTCATTATTATTCATCCAAATACCCAATGAAGTCTGCTCTGGAATAGATCTCATTAGCTGATGAATATATTGGCCACGTTTCATTTTTTCCCCAATGATATGTGATCCATATCATGCTTATTGATCTTAGGAGACATCAAAGCTCTTTGAACACAGTTTCTTTTTCTGACACAGAAAATTTTTGATTTAATATATTTAATAAACTCTGGCAGAAATATGCACTTTGGTTTACATAGTCCTCAACTATTTAAAGCAAGATATATTTCTTTTCCCTGCTGGAGCTTCTTATTTCTTTATCATGAACCAGAATTTTTTGAATGTTGTGGTTTTTTCCTGTAAAGGTCTAAAACAGAATGTGAACATTGTTAGCTATGCATAAATCAACCAACTTCATCCTTTCCATATCTCACTGTTAACCGTTACTCATTTCCTAAATCTATTTCTGACCTTGAACATTCTGAACACTGAAATTCTTGTGATTGAAGATTTTTGTTTGTTTTTGTTTGGGGGACACACTTGGCAATGCTCAGGGATTAATCCTGGCACTGAGCTCCAGAATTTCTCTTGACTGTGTATGGGGGAATCACATGGGATGCCAGGGAATCAAACCCAGGTCAGCCTTGTGCTAGGTAAGGGACCTCCCTGCTATACTATGGCTCTGTACCCCCATGTAGTTGAGGTTTAAATTTTGGCTTTTGGGATATCTGTTGGACTACAACTTAGCAGGAGGAAGTTCCCAAAGTATTGACACATTTTCAGGTTAACTATCAGTCAATTCTTCCTGGAAATCTCTCTTCTTAAAACAACAATCAGAAAGTGTCCTCCACCTCAAATGCAGCTGAACCCCTGAGGTCGGGGAAACCACATGATAGCTTATATCTTGCTTTAGAAAGACTCTTTGACAATAAAGTCAAACCTTACCCTCAGTCCCAAAGCACTTTCAAAATCATTAATCTGGGTTCTTAAAGGAATATTTATATAAGCATTTTAGTCCATAATTTAAGACCAATTACTGCTCTTTTCTTGATAACAAATTACACAATGAAAAAAATGACTAGATAAACAAAACTTAACATATATTAATACACCTTCTTTACCAAATTCAACAGGGAAATAGTCTGGAATCTGATACCATTACTAGGACCTGAATGGTCTATATTAACTTAGTGTATATAAAAATACATGTATAATATTTCTATATGAATTTTCATTTAATCACTGTGAAGTTACAAAGTCATTTATGATTAAGTTTCAGGAATACAATGATTCAACATCAATTCACTTCCTAATGCTCCCTTTATGCCCCTGTTTGTTTCCATTCCATGTACCAATCTGCATCTACAAGAGGCAAACGTAGATTATTTATATGAAATATGTATTATCTCACATATAATATCTTTTATATTATCTTAGATATATATCTAACCCTAACCCTAACTCATATAAATATATAAGACATTATATATAATACAATTATATCTTATATATGATGTTATATCATATGTGTTATCTGATTATATTATATATTATGTCATATGTATTATATTTTATAAATAATATATTATATAATAACATATATATATCATATAGATATATAAGAGATATATACCTTCACACTATGGTTTTCAGTCCTGTTGCTGGTAGGTTTCATACAATGAGTCTTACCACCTTTTGGTACTGCCTCCTCCTCCAGATTGAATAATTCCCTCCACCATAGTTCCTGTCCCCTTTGCTCAATCCCCCAGCTGCCATCAGTACTTTAAATTAGCAGCAGATTTGCAACTAAAGACTTCGATCAATTATGTCCACATCTACGTCTACTCTTCATCTTCCTGGGAATCTTGTTGTCCTTTGCTATATTTTGGGGGGTGGTATGAAAAACATCCAGCAGTACTCAGGGTTTATTTCTGGTTCTGCACTCAGGGATTCCTACAGGCAGTACTCAGGGAACTATATGGGATAAAACCTAGGTTGCTGTGTGCAAGGAAAGCACCTTCCCTGCTATACTATCTCTCCAGCTCCCTTTGCCATGTTATGTTAATCAATGGCATCTTGAAATATTCAGTAGTCCCAGTAGCAAATCTTTAAGCTCTTTCTGACTCTTCAATGATTTTGTCTACAATGCTTTGGTCCAATGACAATTGGCTAATACATGCTTTTTATATCTACTTACTTGTTCCAACACAGTGTAGGCTTGGCAGGCAGAATATCTTACTGAAACATAAATCTTCTTAAAACATGTCTCCATTCACAATGCCCATTGCCTCTTCAATGATCTCATTTAATGGACCTTGAATACACTAACATCAGGCATTGACTCAACATCCTTAAGTTAGTAACAAGGTTCTGCTGAGCTCTGCTTTGAACTTTTATTCATGTTCTCCTTGTACAATCACCATGGCAGAAATGCAGCTCTGCAGTGAATACGCCTTCTCACTGATCACCAGCACCACAATCATTGCACATCACATTTTTTTCATGTTCCTTCTGCTTACTTCTTTGTTGTCCTTACAGTGTCATCACCCCAGGTCACCTCTACCGTAATCTTGTGAAGTTTCTGGTAAATCATTCCTCTTCTCCAGCTCCCAACTCAGAGGATGAAATTGCCTCTCCTTCCATTCATCTCCAGAGGTGCTCTACATTTGGACTAAACTCAAGGGTCTCTTTTTATATCCATCTGCAAAAATTGGAAAGCTTCCTAGTAGCTACCAGATGGGGTCTCAGGTGTAAGAGGGGATCCCTGTTCTGCAGGCTTGGAGACTGGAGCTCCTAGAACAAGCTCTTCCAAGCCAAGGCAGACTTTAAGTAATCAAGGCTGGTAGCTGACTCACAGCTCAGTAAATATGTTCTTCTGACTGACAACAAAATGAAGCTCAGGAAGTTGTCAAATTCACAGCCAGAGCTGATGAAAAACTTGATAAGCTGCTGAAGAAACAGGGAACAGGGAAGCTCTGGTCAAAAAGAGTCAACTCCCGTCTCTACACAAAATGAATCTGATATCTCTGACAGAGCCCAGCTCTCAGCGATGGAAAGACTCTGGTTAATTTCAAAACTAGGATGACTCACCCCAGGGTGCAATGGAAAATAATGAAAGCAAATAATATCTCCTTCTGGATCATTCCTCAGGAGCAAACACTGAAGGTTAATATCTTTTTGAGAAAAACTCACTCATGCGTTTCTGAAAACGTATGATAATACACATGATAAAAAAATCAGATGATTGAAAGATAAGATAGTTGAGATAATTCTCCTCATTCCCAGGCTTTTCTGTTGGAAAATTCATACTGATAAATAATTGGTTTGGCTAATGGGGAGAGCTCCATGTCAACCACATCTGTCTGGCTAGCTTGAGTCTGCAAGTTCAATCCCCTGTGGTACCTTGAAGCCTAGAGCTAAGCTACTTGGAAACTACAATGTTGCAACAATGGTACCCTGCAACTAGGAGTGTGTGAACATTGGGGCTAAAACTTGTCAATTCTGTTGAGCACCACAACAAAAAAAATGTGAAGGCATACAGCCAAAGCACAAGAGGAGGGAGCCTCAAAACGAAGGCTGTTAGTTCTACCATCCAGCATGTGTGTGAGAGACTCTTGGAAACCATAGCAACAACAAGA
Organism: Suncus etruscus; assembly: GCF_024139225.1. Lineage (NCBI taxonomy): Eukaryota > Metazoa > Chordata > Mammalia > Eulipotyphla > Soricidae > Suncus > Suncus etruscus. Next base: position 84,040,131 of record NC_064868.1, read on the forward strand.
AATGGAGGGGTGGGTATCTGGTTCTTAAATATTTATTGGGATTATAATTGAAATTCCACATAATTTACAAGCTTTTTTGCTATTCGTACTATCTATCAAGTCATATTAACTATGTCAATTTTCACAATTTCATCTTTATTCTTATTATTGTTTGAAGGCCATAGCTGGTGATGGTCAAGGGTGCTCTGCATTCACGACCCATTCCTGGTGGTTTTGGGGACCATATGGGATGCCAAGGATCAAACCCGTGATGGCCATGTACAAGGCAAGTGTACCCACAGTACTATCTCTTTGGCCATATCAATTAAATGTTTTTACAGAAATAATTTGAAATAAACGTTATCAAGTTTCCATGCTTTTCCAGCATGTGACAAATGTAGCAATCTATCGCTTTTTTATAGAGTGCAGGATTAGCCAAGCAAGATCATGGCTTGGGGTCACATATTGGGAAATTTTAGGGTCAAAGAGTGGGGTCATGTATTGGCCCTCTTGAGCCCTTGTGAATTCTGCCAGTAATGAGGTGTGAAGCCCTCCAGTATTGCCAGAGGATCATATCTATAAATAGTGGGGCATGAATATGCATCCAGAATTCTCTACCATCAACTCTTTTGATTGTGTTATATTGATTTTTCTTTCCCCAGTCTTTAGTCAGGTCCTGTATTGTAAAGAGTACAGAAAGACAATTTCAAATGTTGTGGAATAATGGAATAAAGTCCAAACATGTAAATATAGCTATTGTTTCCTTTTATTATTGAAAATGTTATGGTATGAATTATCATTTATATCTCTGGACCACAAAACTTTTAGTACAGATTTTGTAAGTTTCCTTTACTGGTGTACTTCAGCCAAAGAAAATGCTATTAAGTAGAATTTATGCAAGCAAATCATAATCGTTTTATAAAATAATTGGAAGCAAAATTTTATGGATTCTATAAGAAACCTTTAGAAATATAATCTGGAAAAATATTTTCCCATATAACTTTCATATTCACGACTATACATTGTTAAATTATATCATCTTTCAAGGCCAATCTTTTTTGGGTTAATATTCTCCATTAGAAATAAGTACTTTGCTTCTGGTTTCCTAAATAGAGTCATTAACCTGCATTTTTGAAAGAAATCAAAGTGAACCAGTCATCTCAGATGTGATTTCATTGCTTTTCACTTCAAAAGCCAAACGTGGTATTACACAATTCTGTACCACTGTGAGTTCTCATTGCATCAGATGAGTTACAGAACATCATTGGGCATGTAAGCAAAGGAAAAATTAATATAATAATAGTCAGAGAAAGAATGTGCATGTCAGTACATTCTAAATAGCTGTAGAACAGGCTCAGGGTATTTATCCTATTCTGAGGGACATGTGGGTTATCAAGGAGAAAGAGGGCATATTCCTCCTAGCAAGGAAGGATGATTTAATCTTTACTCTGAGAGTAAGATTTCATATAGAAAATTCCCAGAAAAAGAGGGCAGGTTCCCTGATAAACATAGACCTGATGAACTTATTGAGGAGCTCCCTCAATGATATTTTATCTGGGGATGTGAAGAGGGGAGCAGTGATTCCTTCTTTGGCTGAGAAAAAGAAAAGTATTGGAGTGAAAGGAAAAACTTCATCTCAGCCTATAGGGCCATCACAACTCTAAAGGTAAAATTATCTGTGTTCTGTAGTCATGCTATCAGTTTCTCCTGAGGTTTCCAGCGACTTAACTGACCTTAACTCATAAACCAACATGACTCTTATTGGAGGAGACCTGTTTTGGGCACATTGAAGAAGCCCATCTTTTCAATTCATGGTAATTGAGCCCAAGGCCTTACACATGCACTGAAGCTATTACTGAGCTATAGCCCTGGCTTGTTTTGGCATACATGAAACTGATCCCATAGAATTAAAACATTTATACTTCAAACAGTGATTAATTGCTAGTTATAGCATATATTTAATTTTATTTATTTTTGTTGTATTTATTTTATTTAGATTTGAGGCTATTTCCTATGGTGCTCAGGGGTTACTTCTGGCTCTGAACTCAGAAATCACTACTGGTGGTGCTTGGGGGATTATATGGAATTCTAGAAATTGAATCTCTGTCAGCAGCATACAAGTACAGTCCCCTTCCTACAGTTCTATCTTTCAGAACTCCCCCATTTTTAAATTATAAATTGTGATTAAAATACAAACTATCAAATTTTAAATTTATAAGATATATAATGTGACAATATTAAATCATTTAAATGAAATTTTTTTCAGTTGTATCCTAATTATTTCAACAATTTCTTAATTTTTATTTGTGAAAAATCAAATGAAAACACTGTCCAAATAGTTTATTGCAGAACAGGTCATCAACTTAAAGGCTGACAAACAAATAAACAAACAAAATTTGATTTCTTTAAAGCAGCTGCTAAAGCTTTGTATAAAGTAAAACTGAAACATAACTGAAGGCAAAGTAGTTAAGAATTTTATAATTCTGTGTGTAAAAACCATGTATTTCAAGGATTTTGAAGGAATATCTTAATTTAAAAGTTTTAAGTTAAATGTAAAACATTGTAAAATTTACTAATTAGCTAACTCCACAGTTACAGTCATGTGTAAATTAATGACATTTGCATTAAGGTTACATTACATAGATAGTTTGTGGTCACCATGGGTCATTCTTTCTAGCTTAGGTGTAATATAAGCTAGATCATCAGGGTTCAAATAATTATACTCTTTGACAATCATGCAATAATAAAATTATTTAATGATGCATTTCATGTATATGCCCCTCTTAAGCATGGAATTTTTCATATAATTTTCTATGGGACATGCATTTCAACTTGCCTTAAACCTTGTATATGTCCTTATTAAGAGCACACTTGTCCTTCTTTTCATTAAGATATTCATAAAGTATGGAATTCTAAGTATAGAGAAAGTTTCTTTGTGAACCCTATAGAAGCATAACACTCTATGTTTCTGTACTTATCAGGGTTTCTTAGCATTTGGCACTACTATTACTTGAGATCAGATGATTCTTTGGTGAGATTTGCTCTCACATGTTTCATAAGAATCTGTAATGTTTCTTCTGCACACTACAACATCTACACATTAAATACCATTAATAACTTGTTGCAGCCTAGGACCACCAAAAATGTCCCCCGAGGAGACAAAATTTTCCTTCTGTTGAGAACTTTATGTTAGGGATAAGACTAGGGTCTCATTTTTTTATTTTCTAACTAGAAGAGAAGAAAAAGGAACAGTTTCATATTTTCTAAAGATTAATCTCAGACTACCAGAATGTCAAGGTAAAAACAAATGACACCTTGCTACAGAGTTAACTCAAGCCTTCTCCTACTTGAACTTGGAAAAAGAAAAGCAACAGAAGGACATTTTCAGAATGAAACAGATTTTTGGCCACACCCATTGATGCTCAGGGGTTACTCATGGTTATGTACTCAGGAATCGCTCCTGGCTTGGGGGAACCATATGGGATGCCGGGGATCGAAACATGGTTTATCCTAGATTAGCACTTGCAAAGCAAACGCCCTACAGTTTGCACCACCACTCCGTCCCTGAAAAGGCTTTTAAAATCATCTTTCTATAAAGATTTTGATACAATTGGTAATAGCCCATCCCTTCATTGCAGAGAGTTAAGTGTATAAATTATTAGAAATGCCATAAGATTATGTGTGTGTGTCACATTGGATACCTTTGAGGGAGAGATAAGATGAGTCAGGGTAGCTGTGGGGTAGGAAGTCAGAAAACAAACAGAAAGCCAGTTCATGAATGATTTTCAAACACAGAAATAATCCTCACACAGACTGTGGCCTGAAACTGGGAGACCGAGGCAAAGGAGGAGACATATTCTTGTTATAGTGACAGGGCTTCCAGACTTCCACCCCTGGGACTGCCCTCCTCACTGCACCCCTCCCTTGAAGCTGTACAAAATGAGTGAAAACAACAGCTTTCTGGGTCAGCAGTACGAGGCTCAGACACACTTGTTTGGCAAAGCCATGTCTGTGATATTGTGTCTGGCAACAAATAGCAAGTTAATAGATTGTGTCTGCCCTGACACCACTTGTTTCTAGCTCACTGTCCAACTGATGGCTGCTGTGTTTTCAATAGCAAGTCTGGGCACATAGTTACACTGGGAATGTGGCTGGTTCTGTTTATTTCTGCTTTCTCTTTCCCTTTCTAAGGAAATTTCAAACACTTGCACCAGAAAGTTCAGCACACATTTGCACAATATCCAAAACACACCCTCTCTGAGTTTCTCATCTAGCTCACTGTTTTTCTAACATGTCACCATACCTGCACTTTCTTCCCCACTTGCTGAAATTAGAGTGATCTGAATGCGGAAATGGAGCTATCTTGTTCACTGTTGTTTCTGCAATACCTACAACAATTGCCTGACCAGTACTCAGCACCCAAGAGATGTTTGGTGAACAAGCACCTGAATAAATGAACAGATGCTAACCAATGGAGGAAACTTTGCTACTCACTTAAGAGACTCTGTAATACGTTTCACTGCCAGAGGATTGGCCTGGCCCAAGGACAAGACATTCCTCACAGATATTGCTAAGTGACCTCCTCTGGGCTTACAGCCATTGGCGACTGTACCCACAGAGACTGGAGGTTCCTCTGTGAACCCCAGATGAAGAAATCACTCCCAGCACTTCCTATTTTACACCTGCTCCTAAAGGCTGCATTGCCAAGCTGAGAATTAGAAGTTGATTTCAAGACTAGTGAGTGAAACATAGACCTAAAGCAAAGAGTAGAATTGGCACGTCTATCTGCCCATTATGCAATTATATTTTGACCTCCAGTTGTGTCTTTATAGGAACTAGAGGCACTTGAATTCTCATCTTCTTACCAGAGTCCTCCTGATGCTGGAGACAGTGGAGAAGATTAGCACCTCTTACAAAGAAATCATGGTGCTAATTAGCTCCCAGGAGCCATTCATTACTTGCAAGGATGAGCAGAGAATTGCGAATGTGGGACCACAGGAATGAAGATGGAATAAACACACACTGACTGAGCTTCTTCCTTGGTTTCTCTGTACACTAACTACACCAGGTCAGAAAAACTTTGCTCACAGAGTAAAAAGCCTGGTAAAAGCGAAGTGAATGGATTTGGAAGGACAAAAAAATGCATCTAAAAACACTGGTGATTTAAAGGAGGAATTCACAGCAGGACAATGTAAGCTGTGAAAATGCTGTTCTTTTGAAAGAAAGAGGGCTGGAACAGGCTGGGAATAGTTCTTCATGAGTGAGGAGCTCACAGGATGAAATGATTGAGCATAATTCTAGGGAAATTATGTTCTTTGAAGGGCTCTCTGCTATAGTTTGCTCAGTCATGCTTTTGTGCAGAGGATTTACATTCAACGAATCCACACAATAGTGATTGTCCTTAACAGAGAAACAGTTTTGAAAAGATCTTAGAATTGTCTGAATCACCATAGAATTTTATGTTGCTAAATACAAACAACCAGATCACTTTTAGTTTTGAAGTAAAAAATATGGTGGGGTATAAGAATTTACCATTACTTGGGCCAGAGAGAGCTATAGTACAGTGGGTAGGGTATTTGGATTTGGTCCTGGCATCCTATATAATCCCCCAACCCCATCAGGAGTAATTTTTCAGCCCAGAGCTAGAGGTAAGCCCTGTGCACTGCCTGTTGTGACCCCAAAACAAAGAAGAACAACAACAAAAACAAAGAATTCAAGATCAATTTAGAATTTAAGATGTGTCAGTTTAGTGTAAGCAGTAGTCAGAAAATAGTTCAAGGATCTGCTCATAAACAGGTATGTTTGTAAGCATGCAGTCTGAGTTCTATTCTTGAACCATATGATCCCTGTAGCACCACCAGGCATGACCCCTTAGCACTGAACCAAGAGTCACTACTAAGCATGCTGGATAAAACCTCAAACCAAGACAAACAGGAAAGAAATCAATGTCATTTATTATTGTCTTTTATTGGAGAGTTTATGAGGCCACATTCAATGTGCTTGAGGTTCATGTGGTACTGGGGACTGAACTGGACACACATAATAAGACCTCAGTAGACTTTATTTGAAGCCCACTAGCTGGTGTTTGTTAAAAGTGTGATCTTAATGTAGTCTGCAAATTCCATTCTTGTGGAATGAAAGAGGGCATATGATTGCACATGAGGAGGCTATAAAACTTGTTTCAATTGTCATTATTTGGCTTATGATTTCCTGCTTAAATCTGTAGAGGAAAACCCCATATAACTTAATCCCAGCAAGGTAGACTGTCCTCACTCACAAAGGGTGATGCTAGAGGAGCATGGCCACAAAGTGAGTCACTCATCTTTTAGCCAATAAACTCCACCATTATGCAGAGAAAAAAACACACTAGACAAGCGAGACAATGGTGAAACAACATAGGCCAACTCCATGCATAGAGAATGATGATGGAAGCTTTGATGACCCAAGAAGAGCCAATCACTTGGTTAGCTTCTCAGATAAGGAGTTTAAATACGAAATATGGAGGATGTCCATAGAATGCAAAGAAAGCATATATTGAGTTGAAAGGAAAATATAAGAACCAAGAGGATAAAAAGATAGAAATCAGAAAATTCCAAACTGAAATAACAGGACTAAAAAAACTCAGTATAGGAAATGAAAACCTCAACAGAAAGCCTCTCTAACAGAGTAGTAGCAGCTGAGGACAGAATCAGTGAGCTGGAAGATGAGCTGCATAACAACTTCATACAACAGAAGAGATTGGAAAAGAGCCTTAAAGCAAATGATCAGACAATGGAAAAAGTACTCAAAAATGCATACAGATGAAAATACAAGTCTTAAATAAACTCAATGAAACAACATAAGAATTATTGAAGTCCCAAAGACTCAGGAAGAAAATTCTCAGGAAGAATCAATAGTCAAGTACATCATTGCAGAGAAAATCCCAGAGCTAAATACTGCATGCAACCACATTCTCCATGTCCGAAGAATACCAGCTAGAAGAGACCCCAAAGAAAAGCATCCCAAGACACATCCTAGTTATAATGATAAATCCAACAAAAAGGGATAGACTATTGAAAGCAGCAAGATTAAAAAAGGTAAATTACAGTCAAAGGAGCATCCTTAAAATTTACGTCAGACCTGTCACAAGAAACCCTCAAAGCCAAAAGACAGTGGTCAGACATAGTAACAAAACTCAAGAAAATGAATGCCTCGCCTAGAATACTATCTAGCCAGACTCACATTCAAGCTTGAAGGAAGTATACATAGATTCACAGATAAACAACAGCTCAGAAACTTTACATATTCAAAACCAACCTTGGAAGAAAAACTGAAAAGTCTATTTTAAGACAAAAAAGACCAAGAGACACATCACACACTTTTGCACAAAGATAACACTAAATTCCATGAAAATTATCTCTCTCAAGTTTAATGGACTAAATGCACCAATTAAGAGACACAGAGGGGCAAAATGGATCAAAAAGCTGAATCTAAAATTCTGCTGCCTACAAGAAACACATATGAATAGTAAGAACAAAGATACAAAAAACATAGAGGAAATAAATTTCCTCCATCCTTTCATCCAAGCAAAAAACTTTTTAAAAAGGTGGAGTGGCCATACTGGTATCTGATAACATAAACTTTAGACTCAGAAAAGCAATAAGGGACAAGATGGACATTTTGTACAAAGTAAGGGATATGTACAACAGGAAAAAATCACAATCCTAAACATATATGTGCCCAATGAGAGACCAGCAAAATATTTAATACAATTGTTGACAAAACTGAAAGAAGACATCAATGACAACACAATAATAGTGGAAGGGGGCAGGAGTGATAGCACAGCAGTAGGGCATTTGCCTTGCACGCAGCTGACCAGAGATAGACCTTGGTTCGATCCCCAGAGTCCCATATGGTCCGCCAAACCAGGAGCGATTTCTGATCACATAGTCAGGTAACCCCTGAGTTTCACAGAGGGTGGCCCCAAAACAAAACAAAGCAAAACAAAAAAATAAATAATGGTGGGAGACCTCAACACTGCCCTGTCACCCTTTGATAAGTCAAGCAGGCTGAAACCCAACAAGAATATACTTGCTCTGAAAAAAAAATTGAAAAAAGTGGCCTAGTAGATACATATAAGGCATTTTATTCCCAGAAAGCTGGATACACATTCTTCTCTAACACACATGGGTCATAGCTCCATAAAATCAAGAGGATTGAAATAAAAAAGACAACCTTCTCAGATTACAGTGCACTGAAATTAGAAGTGAATTACAAAGGGACACAGAGGGAAAATTTCAACACCTGGAAATTAAACAGCTCACTACTGAGCAACCAGTGGATCAGGATGAAATCAAAGAGGAAATCAATTGTCATTCCCTTACCTGAGCTTGCATGTCCAAGATGCAGTGTTCATTAGTAAAAGAGTAGTTTGGCACCAAACTATATATTTGGTACATTATTAAAATATCCAAAATATACATTCAATATAAGGGGTAAAGTAAAAACACCGCTTTTGAAAGAAAAGAAAAAACTTAGTTACTAAAAATATAGTGCCCTCATATTTTAAGTTAATCTTAAACATTCATATGTAACGCTTCTTATGTATACATTCAATGAAGGAGAAGTAGCAAAATGGGAATAAATAAAATTATACATTCATGACTCAACAATATAACTCACCCTCCACAGACTCAGATATTGATTTTTCATTTCTTTTTTTTCATTCATGTTTAAATATATTAATTTAAGGACAGAAAAATTTCAGACTATTACTATAAAACTGCCAAAATGAGTGTAGAAATAATTACTTGACAATCACAATAAATTTTCTTGAATTTTAGGGGTAGGTGTACAAACCCAATCTGCTAAAATAAACTTAATGTGGACAAAGGGTGCTGAAGACCAGCCTGAGACTATCATTCCTCCAACTGTCCCTTGGACTTGCTTCCCTTGAATTTTCTTCTTTCTTTCCTCAGGGTCCTTCATCAATAGTGGAGCAATGGCTGCTCATTAGTAAACCAAGGTTTTTCTTAGTAACAATATCCCAGAGTTGCAGGGGATATCAATGCGTTTTGCAAAATGTCTGATTTCTCAATTCCCTGATGAGGTAAGATGAGCAAACTGAGTTTTGCTCAATATATTGTAATACAAGCACACATACAATTTAGGACATTTAGGAGAGTACAACCTTTATGAGAAATAACTCCATTGCTTAAGCTCTTCTTTTTCCTTAATGCATAGAACACAGATACAATGGCTGTGGCATCAGCAGCTGCATGTAGAGCATGAGACAGTGAAAAAGAAAAAGCATCAATTTTAGTGACTTAAAAAACCAATAAAGACCAGTAATTTTGAGTGTTGGGGTTCTATCTGAATTGCAATGGTTTGAACTCAGATAAAAATGACCCTTCCAGTTACTAACCAACAGCAAGTGTCCATTTGAATTTCATAGCATAATAGAATTGTAAATGAAGTTTTAAAAAACATAGATAAAAATTCTCGAGAAAATACCTGCCTTGCAAGGGCATGGTTGTGAATATAAATCCCTGGTGTTACCAAATACAAAATGTGTGATCATGGAAACTGTACTCTTGGAGCCTAACAGCTTTGCTGTCTGCAGTCCCCCAACATAGCCCAGAAATCACCAAAAGTGTGAGTAAATGTCACGATGTATAATGTAGAGCAACTTTTGAAGAAGTTTGCAAGTCAGAACTTTCACAAACACCATGACCATGAGGCACAAGCCCTGGCAAAAGCTGAAGTGACTCCGGGTAACCACCATGACCTTAACTTAGCATCTCACCTAAGAGTGTCACTCACAACTCAACACAACTAAAGGAGGGAAACCCTTGGCCATTACCATGGCTAAGTGTGCAAGCAGTGTGACTCTGTATGTGAAGGAAAGGGTGATGGGAAGAAAAATGTAAAAATCCCCCAAAGTTAACAGAATGGAAAAGACAAGGAAAAGCAGGTGGAGATGTACTGAAGAAATAACTAGAATATGAATCTCTATCTCAGAGAGCTATCCATTGCCAATAATAAGTATTTTTACTAAATGTTTAATGAAGAAAATATCTCAAACCTTATCTAGTATCTACTATCTATTATCTAGATCTATCTAGTATCTATTCAATGTTCAACAAGTTTGAGGAAAAAGGATATAATATCTTAAAAATAAAATATACTATTTTAAAACATGTACATAATATTATTTATCTGCATCTATGAGATTGATCCATCAAGTGGGAACTAAATTTAATAGCATTTCTACTATGGATCAGAAGATATAATTAACTCAATAGTGTCTGTCAAATATGTAAATTAACTTAAAAGGTCAGGAGTATACAGTAAAATGAACAGCTTGCTTGCCTTACAGGTTTCATTCCCAGAACCTATTAAGGTCTCCTGAGTTTTCCAAGGGTGAGTTCTGAGAACAGAACGAGAAGTAAACCCTGTGGACTGCAAAGGGGTACCCCTAACAACAACAAAAATATGAAGGAAAACCATCTTAGAGAAAGAAGGTCTCTCAAAATCTAATCATGGGAGAATTTGAAGAAAAAAACACCCTGGATTTGTGGTAGACTTTAGAGATTTGTACATGGGAAGACATATAAACAAAGAAGAGTTGGAGACCATGAAGAATGGCTTTGTAAAGTAAGTTAGACAACAATTGAAGCTAGGAAACAGCTTCAGATATGATTTTTATCTCAGTGACTCTAGAAGAAACCACTCCTGCTGGTACTTTGATTTTAGGCCTTGATTCAAACCCTGATTAACACATGAAAGACAAGAAATTTACCACTAAGCTACACCCTGGCCCATATTCTACTATTTTTAACCATGACTTTAATGGCATTTTGTTACAGAAGCTCTGGCAAATTTATGCAGGAAACCTAAGTCTTATTTAATCTTTGAACTACTCAGAAATTGTAGGTATATTGTAAAGAGAGTGAGCTGGGGGAATTATAATGAACAGATATTCATTTCATCCCTCTGACATACATGTAATAACTTTGTAAAGATGCTGTACTTGGGTCCACAGAGAAAATCAGTAAGGAAATCATTTGTCATGCACAAATCTGACCTGGGTTTAATCTCCAGAGCAATATATGGATCCCTGATTCCTTCCAGACAGGATCCCTGAGCACAGATCTAGGTGCAAACCCTGAGCATATTTGGTTGTGAATAAAACTCAACAAAGTACTTTTAAAGGGGCCATTGTAGCAGAAACTATAGTGGATAAAGTGATTGACCCAGGTTCAATACCTGGCACCTAATTCCCTGAGAAGTGTCAGGAATGATATTTGAGCACAGAGGCAGGAGAAAGCCCTGAGCATTGCTGAATATGGCCCTAAATAAATAAATTAAATGCTTGACTCTACTTATATATTGTAAAGCACACAGATAAATAACTCTTTGAGCAATCACAGAATAAACACAAATAATTGAATTCAATTCAATATTGAACTCAGTCTGCCTGATTTCAAATGCATGATATACTCATCGCATTATGAACATAATCCTAATCTCTCCTCAATTACATAGAGTTAATGAAACCACAGGTTTCATGCCATTTTAAAAGTCTATTGTCATGCTATTTTCATTCTTCACTTGTATGAATTACATGCATTATTTGTCCATATGTGTCACAGTGGTTTTGTTTTTTTCTCCCAGTATAGACCAAGACAGATAATTGGTACATGCTTTCATTTCTGAAAATGAGACTTTGTGTAAGGCCACCCTGAATTAAGACTTAACATAACGGGACGGGAGAGATAGCATGGAGGTAATGCATTTGCCTTGCATGCAGAAGGACAGTGGTTTGAATCCCGGCATCCCATATGGTCTCCTGATCCTGCCAGGTGCCATTTCTAAGCATAGATCCAGGAGTAACCCCTGAGTGCTGCCAAGTGTGACCCAAAAAAAAACAAAACAAAACAAAAGAAAATAACAAAAACAAACACAAAAAAGACTTAACATAACTTCATCTTAAAATATCATCCATTCTGTACACACTGACTGACCTCTCAGCCAGCCACCAACCATGTCCTGAAACCCTCTCCTCTTTGGAATGAGACTATCTGCAAGCAGATGGGGTGAGCTGACTTCATATTACCTCCTAACCATATTCTGAATCTCCCAACCATGTTTTGAGCAAAGTATCAATCAATCAAAAAGCTGGAGGAAATTGGTGGTCTGACAGTTCTCAAGAATATGTGAGCAATATACCCTTCAGGTGGATGTAACCAAGCATTGTAAAGGTCATAAGGAAATTGTGAATTGCAATTTCATAGTATAAAAGGGATACCCTTACCCAAAGTCAGGGTTGCTCTCCTAAAGGGGTCTCAATGATGAGCTTGGGGGCTCAATATTGCTTAACTTGAGATATGTGCTTAATAAAATTATTTGATAAAAAGTTCATTGCTTTGTGTGGTTTTTCAGATACCAGACCCTAACATTTGAAGGTAATTTTTCATCATATAAATTGCTGAAATAATGGTCCCACTTCCTTTAAAAGTGAATATATTATTTTTTCATGTGCTTCCTTATTCTAAAACAAAGAAGGGTCTGGTCTAGACCATTTGCTTATCACACCTGGTTGAAAGGCAACATGTCTGAACATAATTGGTTTCCTTGAAAACAAAGCTTGTTGGGGCCAATTCTGAAACTGCTTATTTCCAAGCTTGACTTAAGAGCCTTCTCCATGTACAAGGATCAATAATACCTTTGATCTCTTCCCCAGATAGAAAGAAGATCATCTTGTATAACATCTTGCATAACCTATAAGGTGAAAAGAAGAAAAGGGTAGTGTGAGCTGCGGTGGATTTGAGTCCAATGGAGGTAAGATCTTTCAGACCGATGTTTTTTCTTCTTTTTTGGGGGAGGAGAGTGCAAAGTCGGGGCCACACCTTGTAGTGATATGGGGTTATTTCTGGAATTGCTTGGCAGACTATTATATAGTCTTTATATATAAAGATTGAATTTTTAACTTCATGCAATCTGGATGCCTTAATTTCTATATTATGTTTCAGATTTGATAAAAAAAATTTTTCCAACAAATTGCTTGATTTTTAGACTCAAAAATCCTTGTCTATAGCTGCAGTGTTAGAATAGCAGGTAAGGTATTTGCCTTGCATGCAGCAGACCTGGGTTTGATCCCAAGTATCGCATATGGTCCTTCAAGTCTGCCAGGACTAATATCTGAGTGCAGATTCAGGAGTGTCTCCGGAGAACTCCCAAGTGTAGCAAAAGCAAAATAAAAACAAAGAAAAGGTTTTGTTTGTAAATTAAGGGAAAATACCTAAGGGTGACAAGTCTTCTGGTTTTGTCTTGTCATTGGCTGGTAAGGTAGACTTGTCACCCTTAGGTAGGTCCAAAAGCCAAGATCGCGAGTTATAGAGGACTGGCTGCTAGAACCATGACCAGACTGTATATATCTTGGGACCAATAAAAAAGCCCTAGTTCAGGGTTTGAACTATGACCTGCACAATACTTATGATCCCCAGTTCCAAAGGTCTGGCAGAGACAATTGTAACGGAACGGGGCTTCGGGAAGCACAAAGAAAGACGCTATCCTAGGCGCCATCCCAGGTTCAACACAAAGACCAAGATCTCCAACCACAGAAGATGGATTAAAATGACACTGAAGGAACGGAACCTCAAGAACCACAAAGACTGACTTCATCATAAGTCCCACCTCAGGATCCGTGCAGATACAGAGACCTCTAGACATAGAGGTCTGAGTGTATCACACAGGACAGGGCAGAAGTCTTCCACACACCACAAAAGCACCACCGGGAAAATAAATGAGCCTGAGCAGAGTCTATAGTTGATCCCATGACAATATACTCCAAGGACGGAGAAACCCCATATTTCTTAGGCCAAGTGAATTCCTCTTTGAATGACCCCAATATTTACTGTGCCAGGGCAGGAGGGAAAAAAACAAAAATAAAAAAAAGTACAAAACCTCGGTTATTTTTTATATATATATTATTTTTTTATCTTCATTTTTTATTATTATTATTATTTTTAATTACCTACCTATCTTTGGTAGATTTCTCTGTTTGGGTGTGATTATTGAAATTGTTGTCCCCAGTTATACTTTTTTTTTCTCTTCTTTTCTTTCCTTTCTTTATGTGCTATGCCATGTTTCTTATTTCAAGACCATAGCGGTTTTCGTTTTGATTTGTTTTTGTTTGTTTCTTTTTTGTTTTTGTTTTTGTTTGTCTGTTTTTCTTTGTTTTTTTTTTTCTCGTTTGCTTGTTTTTTTTGTGGTGCTAATCGATATAGCCGGAATCCTCACTGGATATTTGACACTGCTTTTGGTACGGGGGGAGTGTTTCACCTTCTTTATCTCCTTGATCTCTCAAAGCGTTGATGAGAGCCCCTAGAAGGATTCCGCACATTTTCGGCATATTAGTCTCTTACCCCAGCTTGTTTCTTTTCTCTTTTTCAAACAAAACCATCCATCTTGAACTAACTAGTCCTACCTCCAGTTAGAGGGGGAAATAAGGGAGACATCAAGACCAAACAGGTGCAAGACTACTAGGTAGTGGGTCAGATACAGAGGGGACCACATATTCTAGCCGCCCTGAGGGTGAGGGAAGAGGAAATGGGAGGGAGGACAAAAATGGAGGTATAGGTAAAGACAATCTGGTGATGGGAATCCCCCTTGCTTTTATGTAAATATGTACCTAAAATAATATTGTCAACAATATGTAAGCCACGATGATCAAAATAAAAATCATATTAAAAAAAAATTAAGGGAAAATATACCTTATAGGGTTATAGTACTCATCAAGTGAGAAACTCTTTAAAAATGCCTTGGTCCACACACTTCCATCTCTAAATTTCAAATTCAACTACAATCAGAATATTTGCACTAGATGACATCTCAGTCAGAATATAGTTGTTTCCATGTATTTCGCTAACTTTAAAGGGGCAATATATGACTATATTCTATCTACATAGTCACATAACTCCTCCTTCACTGAACAGTTGGTGTCTTTTTGATTCAGTTTATTTTTGCCATGACGAAAAGGAGCTTCAATTAACCCCTGTACCAGCTATTCAGGAAAGAACTATGGTGGTTGGATAGTAGTAATAAAATGACAAGTGGTCAGATTGTAATTGTGTTTTTAAAAAAAGGAACAGATGGGGTATGATTTCAGGCAGAGCCTGAAAAGCTCTTACATGACAAACACTCGTGTACAGGAATTGCAAACCTGAGTGCCAGTTTCTATTCTCCCAACTGTAGGAGGCTGAGGAAGAAATAGCAACCTTATTACCTGGCTTGTCTCCAGAGAAACCCACTCAAATCTTTGAAAGATATCTGGGAAAAATATATCCTTTTCATATCCTCAAAGTTTCTAAGAGGATAAGTTTTTCCCTTTTAATGCTTTTAGTTCAAAATTTTCAAATTTATATTTTCGTTAGCCAGATATTGAAATATTCACTCTGGGGCCACACAAGGTAGCCCAAGGGAAAACAAGTGGGAGGGAATCAAAAATAAAGTTTTCACTATCATAATGCAAATGAGAAAATGTGCATCACCATCAATTTGAGACTTTTTTTCTGACTAAAATCAGATGCAGTGCCAAAACTTTACAGGTGTGCCTGGCCTACAGAAAGGAGAGAATTTAAAGTAAAGAGATTTAAAGCCAGTACAGTTTCTTAGGAGAGGAGATGATCACCCCCAGGGGTAAACAGGATATTTTATCTCTGTGCTCAAGAGTCATTTCCATCACTGCTCAGAGGACCATTTACTGGACATAAAACTAGAAAAGTCGAATGTCAGGCAAACATCTTAACCTCTGTATTCTCTCTCTCTCTCTCTCTCTCTCTCTCTCTCTCTCTCTCTCTCTCTCTCTCTCGACCTTTCTTCTCTGCTTCTTTCTGATGTTTCATCATGCTGGGTTCAAGTTGCATATTTAGTCAGGTAACAATGCAACGTGAAGAAAAATAGCCACAGGTTCAAGAATGTTATTACTAAAAGGAATGATAAACATATGTACATAACATTCTTTGCCTTCAAATATTTTAATTGATTTTGTCTTGCGCTGAAGATTCCTGGCCCAGGGGTTAATTGATACCATTATTCCTCCTCCACTTTTCCACTTTCTCCAAAAATCTTTCCAGCTATAACAGAGCAGGGAACAGTTAGATTGATTTCAAGTAGAGAGGTCTCTTTGCCCTTTGTTTCTGAAGTGTGAGTTCATTTGGACCTTTATTTCTCTGTACTTATTGCTTCCCTTTCCCCACGACAATTTCTCTACTTTGGTTATTTTGTAACAGGACCATATAAAATTAGAGGGCTTAGCAGTTGTGTATATCCCTGTGCTTATTTATGCTACCTGGAGTTCATCAAAGTTTTCTAATCTTTGTTTTTGGTTTTTGGTTTTTGGTGTGTTTTTTTTTCGGGCCACACCCGTTTGATGCTCAGGGGTTACTCCTGGCTAAGTGCTCAGAAATTGCCCCTGGCTTGGGGGCACCATATGGGACCACGGGGGATTGAACTGCTGTCCTTCCTTGGCTAGCGCTTGCAAGGCAGACACCTTACCTCTAGCACACCTCGCCGGCCCCAAAGTTTTCTAATCTTTGATGATCATTTAAAATCTAAATTGGAAACATTTCAGACCTGTCATTTTCAAATTATCTGAGTAATTCTTACTCTTTCTACTTCTTAAACCACACATCAGTCTTCTTTAGATTATAATATTGTAGTCCAAGGTTCTGAATGTCTATTAATTTTCTTCAACCTTATATTATTGTGATTCTTTAGATTAGACAGACTATTGATTGATATTCAAATACATTTAATCTTCTGCTATCGCCAATCTCTTGTGAAACTCATGTGCTTAAATGAGCTTATAATTCAGTGTTGTACTGTACACTTCTAGGATGTCCATTTCATCCTTTTGGGATCCATTTTCTTCTGCAGATACTGATGATTTAAGACAGTTTCCTTCACCACCTTTGATATAATTTTTATTTCAAAATTGGAGGCTAATTTTAGAAGGTGCTGTTAGTACTGCTAAATGTAACATCTGGGTCATTTGGAATTTGGTCTCTACTGACTTTAGAACATGGATTGCATTTGCCTATTTTTTCACATCTATTATTACTTTAATTACTTTAAAAGTTTTTGGGGGCGTTTATTATTTATTTTTCTGTTTTTTTCTTGTTGTACTCAGCAGAGTTTAGAGATCACTACTGGCTCTATCTATGTCCAGAGTTGGTTCCTGGCAGGGATCAGGAGACTATAAGGGGTATGGAGGATCAAACATAGGTTGGTCATGTGCAAGGCAAATGTTTTGGATTCTTTTGTCGTTGTTTTGTTTTTTTGGGGGGGTTCAGAGGTTCTATCTTTTTTAATAATATTTTTATTGTGACCCAAGAGTGAATAACAAATCTTTCACAGTAGTATTTAAGGTACATAGTGACAATGAATCAGGGCCATACCATCACTTATCCTTCCTCCACCCCTTTTCCCAGCATGTGTCCCATATCTCCCCTTTGACCCCTGGAGTTATAGTAAAACTGTTCCCCTCTGTATATAGCTTGTTGGAGATAGGGTATCTATTCTGTTGTTGACTTTTTAGGCTTGATGTTTAAGTCGGATCATTTTTTAATTGCACTCAATATTCACACGGCTGTTTGGTCCTAGTACAGTTCATTTTTATTTTCCCCCTCAATTCATGAGGCAGGACAAGGTTATTCAAGTTGTGTGGTTCTTCTGGAAGAAGACAAAAAAGAAAACCCAACAGTTTTTACAAGAAACCCCCCTAAAAGATAGCAACTACCAAAATAATAAAAAGCACCCAGCAACAAAAAGAAAAAAAATCACCAAATAATAACTACAAGAGTGAAAAAGAAAGAAAAAAGGAAGAAAAAAGAGGAAAAGTAAATAATAGAAGAGAAAAGAAAAAAGAAAAAGAAAAAAGAAGGAGTGCTGCTGTGGCAAGCTTTCTTACCCCTCCCTTTTTTTGCATGGGCACAGTAAGTATTGGGGAAGTAAGAAAGGGAATTCCCTTGCCTAAGAGATTCAGGGTTTCCCCACCCTTGAAGGATACTGTCATGGAAACAACTACTGGCTTCCTTAAATGCTCATTACAACACTCCAAGGTCTTTTGTGGTGCTAAGAAACTTTCCTCTCAGTTGTGGATGATAAAATCAGGCCACTGTAGCTAGAGATCTTGGTATTTGCACAAGTCATAGGACAAGGTCTAGGATGGAGTCGTTACAGTTCTAGAAATTCTGTTCCATCATTGTTGTAATCAGTCTTCTGTAATAAGAGGTCATGAACTTTGCTCAGATCTTAGGCCGAAGCCTAGGATATAGTCTTCATTACAGTTTCAAAATTTCTGCTCAGTCTTCATTGTCAAAGTCAAGCCTCTGTAATTAGAGATCTTGCTTTTTGTACAAGTCCAAGACTATAGCCTAGGGTAGGGTTTTTCTTATTGTTCCCAGGATAAGACCTGCCAAGTCATGGTTGTCAAAGTCAGTCTTCTGTAGTTAGAGTCTTGGTTTTTGCACAGATCAAAGGATGACATGTCTTCTGATTTCCTTTTATCATTAAGTGATATAATAGGACAACCTGTTCTTAGATCAAATTGTCTTCCTTGTTGTTGGGATATTATATCAGAACTGGTGCAAGTTGGTGCCAGAGTGGTGTTAGAAATTTCCCAGCAGAGTTTGGTTCCTGGTATTTTTGCAGGGAACTATATAAGTTCTATGTCTGTGATCTGTAGTTCAGGGTTGGAAGAACACTGTCCAATCTCATGGAGACTGAATTGTGTCCACATGACACATGTTCAGGGTGGGAGGCGCCCCTGTTATAAAAAGTATGAGATTTGATCCCTAGAAGAATAAGATCTTGTTTCTGTGTATATGGTTTTCCCCTTTTTACTGTGCCTATACAAAAGTGTAAGGTGTCATATTGCATTGCTAGTGCTATTGTGGGTAAGAATGACAGGCTACTCAGTCTCTGTGCTCTGGTTTTGCCCTGAGCTTTTATCCCAGGCAAGACTTTTCCTTCTCGGTTTTCATACCAAGCAGAACCAAAACCAGTGAGGATAAAGAAAGTATGTACATAGATAGATAGATATGTATATATAATATAACAAATAAATAAAACTGAATTAAAAAAGTAATTGAAGAAAAAAGTGATGGAGGAGGCTGCCTTTATATTTGGGAATAAACACCCTAAGATGCATTATTATAAAGATATTAAACATGCAAAGGCAATATAAGACTCCCAATTAAGTCTTTGGAGATATTCTTGTGGGGGGGTGGTGGAAACCAGGGCACTTTTTTTAATCACATACCTTGGTCATGAGTTTGAGACATGATTTTCAGCAATATGGAATCAGGTAGTGTCCTTGAGCTGGGGGGTCTTTTTGAAGCTGAATCCGGTATCATGCAACAGTCCACCTTTTGAGGGGGTGAGTCAGCAGGTGTGTTGGTTATAGTTTCTTGCAGGGGGACGATATGTGGGACTGAGAGGGCGTCTTTTTGTTTAGGAGCTGTGTGGTGGTTTGTTGGGGCAGGAGATCGATTTCAGTGACTAATGAGTTAAGAACTGAAGGTAAAAAGGGTTAAATAAGGAGAGATAATGAATCAGGATTGGGGATGAGAGGATAGAAGGGATTCTGAAGTGTGGAGAGGGGAAATATATAAGAGGGGCTGAATACACTATAGACATGGATTGCTTACAGTTTAGGTTTGGTAATCAGAGAGAAAACCACTGTATAGAAACTCACACCCACATATAGACAGAGTTTAGAGATCTATTTGAGTATTATCCTCTGGGTTTTGGGCATTCCATTTCCTTTCCTAGCAACAATCTACAATTATGAGCATTGTGGAATAATGATTGTTATTATTATAACCATTATGAGGACTAGTGAGAAAGGATCCCCCTGGAAGGATTTGGTTTCCCTTCCCCCACACCCCCAGAGACCCATGTATGTCTTGCCTTGAAGGTCTTGCCCTGAAGGCCTGGTCTGGTTTTGAGGTCCCATTCCCCTGAACTAGTGTTTAGTACAGGGGGCCTGTTGGCTATCTCCCCTGCTCAGTGACCCCCACATACCAGTTGGAAGAAGAACTGTGAAATCCTGGTATGCGGGTTCTGCTGTGCTTGGGTCCAGCCTCTAAATCAGTTTTGATGTGTAGAAGTAAATGCTCATATCGGATATTTTTTCTTCATCAATAAACTTGCTTTATTGTGACTTCTATAAATATTCTTATGCAATGAAATCATTATTAAATTTATTTACACAATGCTTGTTCTTATCTATATAGGTTTGCTAGAGAACTATTTACATTCTCTTTAAAAATTCCTATTTATTTATGATTATAAACCTATTTTTATTTTAAATCATCATCAAATTGAAAAGTAAGTGACTTTTGAGTAATACCTGGATCCATGTCACCCTCAGTATTAAAATATGACTTTTTATCACTATAAAAGGGACCTTTGTACTTTCTCCCCACTCATTTACCAGGTGAAACCTCAAACAATTACTAGGTTTAAGTCTCTATAAAAATATATTAAATTTTATGAGTTTTCCATAAGTAAAGTAATACTCTTTTTTATTACTCCTTTATGTTACTTAATAATAATCAAAATTTATACAGATTGCTGAATACAGCCAATTTGTTAATAATTAAGCTATTTTATAAGCTAATTAACAAAATGAATATTCCACATTTTAGTTATCTATTCATTTTCTGCTGGAAATTTTGGCCACTTTGGTGGGAGCCCCAAGCAGTGCTCAAGAAATCTGAGGGAGGGCCCCTCCTAGCTAATTCTTTGGTCTATGGTGACCCCTCCTAGCGAACTCTTTGGTCTGTGGTATTGGGAATTACTTGGGCCATCTATCCATGCTGGAAACATTTCTAAGGCCATAGCTTTTGGTATAAGCCCAGTCATACTGGAGGAGTCATGGAGTGCTGATAATAAATATGCCAGACATATGCAAGGCATGTAACTTAAACCCTACAGGATCTTTTAGGTTCAATCTTGATTGATAAGATTGAAACTGGATCAATCTTAAGATTGATCCCATCTATAAGATTGATCAAAAGATAAGATTGGATCAATCTTATAAGAAGCTTCCAACATGTTTACTATAGACATACGGTGGAGGAGCCTTTCCCACATCCTTGAAAACACTTGGTATGTTTGATCTTTTTAATATTCAGAAATTTATACCATAGAAATGATAATGGGGTCTTTCTGAACTTCTGGAATATCTCTTTGCAGCAACACACATTTAGGGTACCTTATTGATTTTCAACCCAGAAAAAGTTATTTTGTAAACATTGTAATTCTCCGCCTGCATATGTTAAACTCAGTCATGAGTACTGACTCAGAGTGGGACTCAGTAACATATTTCAAATTTTATCCATTCACTTTACTTCCTTTTATCCATTATATCCTCATTCAGATTCTAGCTGCTTTGGCTACTTTCAACTCTTCTGAGCATCATCAGCTCAGCTTGACTGCCTTGATCCCCTGAATGTCGCCTTCTTGCCTGTAATATTTCCTGCAGTGAGAGAACCACAATAATCATAGGGCTCATCTCATCACTTTTTGGTTGTGTCCACCTCAGAAAATACAGTACATGTTGCCTTTTGTCAGGCATGAACACAGTTGCCTCCTTTCAACTGCCCATTAAATTATGATTATAGGGGAGGTGTGTTGCCTATTCTTCTTATTCAATAATTACCAGAAATAATTCTGTAAAATGTCATTTTTGACTTTCTTCACTATCATTAAAACATTCGATGTTATCAGGACGCACTTTTTTATTCTTCTTTGCACTGGGCTGTGCTAATCTGCAATATCAGTGTTTACTCTCCTCATTTCCATTACTAATTTACTTTAGAAATTCTGCCTTTCTTCTCATTGGAATTCACATTTTTAATTGAGTCATTGAGATTTATAATAACAGTAATGACACAGCTTCATGTATCAAGTCCTCTACCACATACCCACCACCAGAGTGCCTGCTTCCTTCTCCCAATACTACATGCTCCACTGCAACCAATACCACAAACTGGTAAACTCACTTCTGTAGACAGTTGCTTTTGGCCACTTGCTATTTATTCCTTTATTGTGTTTTATTATGTACTGCTTATGAGAGATCATTCTAAAAATGATTTTTTTTGACAGACATGGTATCAGCATGATAATCTCTAGTTTGATCCACACCATGACATACTACATGATTTCTTTTTCTCTTACAGCTGAGAAGTATTCCATTATGTGTGTATACCACAATTTATCTCACTCATCTCTGAATCGTTTCCAGATCTTGTCTATGGGGTGTAAGTAGTACTGCAATCAATATAGGAAAACAAAAAGATTTTCAAAATAGTGTTTTGGAGCTGTTGGAACAGATGTCAAGAAGTGGTACTGCTGAAATATATGAAAGATCAAGTCTAAGATTTTTTGGAGGTCTCCATAGTTTTTCTCATATATACTGAATTAGTTACATTAGCAACAGGAGTGGATGCGGGTTCCTTTTCCCCATATCCATACCATCACTGGTTGTGTCTGTTTTTTAAATGTTTACCATTATCACTGGTGTGACGTGATGTCTAGTTAATTTTTTAATTTTCATTTCCCTGAGAATAAGTGATTAACTACATTTTTAATATCTCTATTAGCCTTTTGTATGTCTTTTGAGTAAAAGTAAGTTAATCTCTCTCTTTTTCCTTTGCTTTTATCTGTTGTTTTATTATTGTCTAATATAGCTTGAATATTAACCATTATTTTTAATTTTTAGGCCACACCCAGCGGTGTTCAGGTGTTATTCCTGGTGGTGCTCAAGAAACCATATGGAATTCTGGGGATCAAACTCAGGTAGACCATTTGCAAGGCAAAAGCCCTATACACTGTGCTATCATTTTAACCTCTGAATATTAATCTTTCATCAAATGAGTGGTATGCAAATATTTACAACATCCATCTGTGGAGTATCCTTTTATTCTGTTACTCATCTATTTTATGATACAACTTCTTAGTTAAATATAGTCCCATTTTTTTTATCTTTGCATTCATTTCCTTGACCAATGCCACTGAAACATTTGAGGTGTTTCAAAATTTAGTGTCAGGAAGGGTCCTAGATATATTTTTCTCACATAATTTATGAATTCAGGTCTAATATCAATGTATTTAATCCATTTTGAATATATTTTTGTGTAAGATATATGATGGTGGTCTAAATTCATTGTTTTGTTTATGTTGTGGGACAAACCCAGCAATGATCAGGAGTTACTTCCTGCTCTGCACTCAGAAATTGCTCCTGGCAGGCTCCAGAAACCATATGAGATGATGGGAATTGAACCTGGGTCTGTCCTGGGTTAGCAGCGTGCAAGGCAAATGCACTACCACTATGCTATCACCCCAGCCCAGGAGTTGGCAATGCGGGGGGGGGGAGGGGCTCTAGAACCACATGAGGCTCCAACAACAGGGCCGATAGCAGGCAAGTGGGGAGAGCTATTACTTAAATATTGTAATTGGCTATTAATTTACACAATTATGATTTACATCGTTAAGTGAAAAAGCTCTTTTTTCTTCAGATTGATAACTAAGTGCACGAACCTGTATATAGCATTAAGATAAGAAACAATATATGTAGTGCTGTATTTGTTTTAAATGTCACAGTGGTTTTGAGGCTGTCAGGTTTTTTTTTCCCTTCGGTTGCTGCTCCCAGGTTTTTTTCCTTCAGAAACGAGTCCAAATGGCTCTTTATGTCTTAAAGGTTGCCAACCCCTGCTCCAGCCCCTAAATTCATTGTTTTACATGTGGCTGATCATATGAAAAACATCATTTTTGGAAAAGATTCACCTTGCTGACTTTTCTTGAATTTAGCTATTCATACATATAAGGGTCTATTTCTGGACTCTCAATTCTATTCCATTGGTCTGAGAGTCTGTCTTTATTCAAGTACCACATTGTTATATTCCTATAGCTTTATAGTATAATTTGAGGTTTGGGAAAGCAAAATCTACCATTTTCTTTCTTTGTAAGGCTGTTTTGTATATTTTGGGAGTTTTATTCACAATATAAAATTTAACAGTATTTGCTCTATGTCTCCATAAAAAGCCCTATGAATTTTTGTAAATGCTGAATTGAATCTGTCTAGTATGTTGGGTAGGATTGCATTTTGATGATATTAATCTTTCTAATCCATGAAGAGCAAATGAACTTTCATTACCATCTGTCTCCTTCCATTTCTTTTAACAATGATTTAATGCTTTCTGTTTAAATTTATTTCATCTCTTTTTTAAGCTAATTCCCATGTACTTGATTTTTTGAGACACAATTGTAAACAGGATTTTTTGTTGTTATTTTTCCATCTTCAGCTTCATTATTTTCATTAGAAATTTCTGTCTGCTGATTTTGTGACCTGCAATTTTGATTTATCATTTATTGGTTCTGGATTTATTTTTGTAATTTCTTTAAGGGTTCCGAAGTGTCATGCTACCTTCAAATTGTGATAGAAAATACAGACTTGTATTAGTTTTATACTTATATACTCAATTGTTTTGTGTAAATCCAAATTTCAGTCTAGTGTAACTGACTTTTAGTCTGAATAGCTATCTTAAGTTATTTTTATGATAAGTCAGTTATGCTAGAAAAATTCTGTCATTTTTGTTTATTTGGAAATCTATTTATCTCCCTATTATTTTTTAAAGATCTTTTTATCTTCCTGGATATAAGACACTTGGTTGAAAGTATCTCTTGGCTTCTGTCTGCTACACAACGACTTATGAAGCTTTTTTTTTTTGTTCTCGGAGCCCCCAAGGCATCTAACAGATGCCAGGTCCCATCAGTACACCCAGACAGGCAAGACAGAAACAGTCCCTAGGGAAACCCCCGGAAAATCTGGAATATTGAATTCTCTGTTCTTCCTTTTTTCTGAAGGAGAGGCTGCTACTCCATATCAGCCTTTGTCAATCATTTCTCCTCTTTTCTGAAACAGAGCACTCTGCCCCGCACTGTTTTTGTTTAGGGCCTACGAGCCACTATATATCTACCACAATATTCAGCACTTTGAGATAAGCAAGTCAAATGTGAGTCCATTGGGAAACTCGTGAACTTCAGAATGTTGCACTCTGATACAATCTTCTCTTCCCCAGGGAGAATCTAGGAACTTGATTTTCTTCCAAGTACAGTGCGTTGCTATTTCAAGTGAAGAAACATTGGACAGAGCAAGTAGGGAATGTTGGAGCTGGTTTTGCCTTTAGGAGACTTATTCATGATTTTTGAGTTTTGCACTAAAGGAATTTTTCTAAGCATTGTTAAATTGAAGTCTTCTGCTGCAAGAGAGGATTTCTGGAACTTCTTACTCTGCCATCTTACTGTTATCCTTCTGATCTACATGGTTGCCATGTTGATAACAGGTGAGAGAGGAAAGAAATAGCTTGGTCAGTTAAAAGGCCATGTAATAATTCGTGTGTGCAGTGATGGTCATTTGAGCCAACATGTTTGCAGCAGGGAGTGTGAGAAATGATGGGGTCCTAATTGTATGTTAATGAAGGAATGTAGAGGATTAGTTGATTTATGGAAACAGAAATTCTCAAGTACACACGACACAACGGAAAGAATAAGATGTTTTTATTTGAAACAGAAATGGAGATTTAAGTAAAATAGGTTGTGAAGTTATGGAGGGGAAAGCTCAAAGCTTGACTGGAAGTTGTTAAGTCTTACAATAATTTATTACAAAATGGTACATAATTAATAACTTTTAACCATTTTCAAATGAAAATTTTATATTTGTATTTTCTTTGTAGACCATATACAGCTTCATTCTAAGTTAGAACATAGGCAAAACATAGTCCAATATCTTAGATATTTTAATGATGCCATCCTATAAATACATTTTTTGGGCTACACGTTCATTTGATAGAAATTAAAACCAATAGAGATATTTATCACTCCAGCAGGTCTTCTAAAAGTTGGGTATAAAAGGAAATAATGTCATAAATAATAGAGACACTCTTTTATTAGTTGTAGGACTGTCAAATTAAGCATATTAGATGAGTAACTAGAGAGATAGTGCAGCATGTAGGGTGCATGCTGAGACAGCAGCTTTCCAGGCTAGATCCCTGGCTCCAGATGTGCTCTTCAAGCCTAGTCAGGAGGAATCCTTGAACACAGAACCAGGAGTAAGCCCTGAGCATACCAGGTGTGTCTAAAACACTATATATAATAATATATATATTTATCATACATTTATAAGAGTTTTTTTTACCTTTTCAAGTGACTTTACACTAAGGTTTTTGTCTGTTGTTTACTGGTTGGTTGAGCCACATTGGGAAATATTTAGGACTAACTCCTGACTCTACACTCAGAGATTGTTCCTGATGGGATTTGAGGAGCATATGGTGTGCTACCCATATAGTTAAAATTCAGCTAAGCCAGATGCAAGGCAAGCCAGTACTTCACCTGTTTTATTATCTATTCAGTTCATAGACTAAAATCTTTGATTTTAGTGTATATATAATACAAACTAACTTAATAGCTGGTTTTCTATATTTTTAATTTCTAATTTTTATTAAGACACCATGATTTACTAAGTTGTTCATAATACTATCATTTCAGGCAGTAAATGTTCCATACAACAATGAGGTAAACTTGAAATGATAGATATATATCTCTAAGATATTACTAAAGTCAGTATCTAAGGATTTATGTAGATAGTGGTATTTGAACCTTTTGTATTATTGGTTAGGCTCACTAAGGTGGGTAGATTACTATGAAACTTTCCCATCAGATTTCCTGGGCAGACACACCAATATACTGGGGTATTGTAGGTCCACATGGTCTAGGATTTATAGACCTAATACACTTCGGTGGCTTGGAAGTTAGATTACGTTACATTCTGGAGCTAGAATCTTTCTGTTGGAGAGTGTCCGGGGTGGAATTGGGCTGCTGTAGTTCATGCAGAAAGGAGATCTGCTTCCTTCCATTATAAGAACTCTAAAGAGGTATCAGCCTGGATTGAACTACCTACAAAGTATCATCAGCCATTAATTTTTTTCTTGAAGTTGGAGGCTGACCAGCTTGTTCTTTTTCAGGAAGATGTTGAAAGTGGATAGAAGCTTCCAGAAGTCATTTTTAAGCTTTACATGATATAAATTATATTAATCATTATATAGCTTTATGTATCTTATTTTATGTTATTAAATCTTAATTTCTATTATAAATATATAACTTATTTTAATTACTGTGTTTCTTAAAAAATAAATATGTAAGCGATGTTTATCTATTTTTGTTTTATTCTTTGATATTTGAGCCATACCTAGCTGCAACCTTCGGTGGGGGACCCCCGACCCGCGGGGGTGTGGGAATGAAGGTCGCTAGTAATTTGTGGGTTTACTCGAGCAGGCCCGATCTGTGAAGAGAACTTAAGAAGTTAGTAAGAAAAATCCTCAAGACAACGCATGCTGTTCAAAAGGGATTTATTGCCGGGGAGCTCAGCTTTTAAGGGCGAAATACGTCAGGGGGTGTTACAGGTTTTCCACCAATTACAATTGCAAGCACTCATTAGCATAAGCTGGGGCAGGTAATAGGGAGGGGTAAAAAGGTAAACATGAGCACATGTTTATACTGAAAGCACAAGATCCAAACAGGGTCTTATAAATTTTACTCAGCAAGCATAAATAAAACATCAGCTGTAAACATAATAATATTTTGCTAACACAAAGGCAAGTTGCTCTATGATTTTCTTTCTGGCTGGATGTATTGGGCTGCTTTGAATTACTTTAGTATTTGTCTATTTCCTTTGTTCTCAGGGCCTGGGTGCCTCTGGTCACATGGGTAACAAGGTCAGGGATTTCTGCGGCATCTTTGTTCTAGGTTACATCAGCTAGGCTCCCCACATCTAGCCATGCTCAGAGGTTACACTTGGCTCTACACCTTCCTGGTAGTACTTGGGGAACCCTGGTCAGCCATGAGCAAGACAAGGGCACTCTCTACTGTACTATCTCTCCAGACCTTTTCTGTAATTTTTACCCCATAATGAACAAAGACATATTGACCAGTTAAAAAGTCTTAAAATCTCCTCCATATACTTTATTAAGTGATTCTTGCCAACACAGTGATATAGAGCCACCCATACATAAAAAAGTAATGTTCCAGGGACAGAGTAAAACATATGTATTACCCACATGTTCCATAGGGTGATTTTGTGATATAGATCAAATGTAACTCTAAATAAGTTTAATTCCGGAGGATGCTGTATTTCAGACTATTTTTATGCAGCCTATGCAAAACATAAGTTAAAAAACTTAATAGAGCTAACCCTAGCTCGAACTATGCAGATTAGAATGAACTCAATTAAAGGAAAAATAAATTAGGATGGGGCAGAGAAATAAAAGATTAGGTAAGGTTCTCACCTTGCAGTCAACCCAGGTTTGATCCTTGCACCACATATGGTCCCTCAAGCAACACCAAGAGTGATCCTAGAGCACAGAGTCAGGAATAAGCTCTGAGTACCTGAACACTACTGTATGTGACCCAAACTCTTACTAAAATAGATAAACCATATTTAAAGCATTTCGTCTTTTTTGTTAATTTTTGGGCCATATCTGGTGGTTTTCAGGGGTTACTCCTGCTTCTTCACTCAGAAATTACTCTTGATTGACTTTCAGGATTATATGGGAAGTTGGGGGAAAAAACAATGTTGGCAGTGTGTAAAGCAAATGCCTTGCCCACTGTACTATCACTTGGATCCCCATTTTGTCATTTTTCAAATACTCATTAATTCATTCAATAATTAGTGGCCACGTCCAGATACCATAAAGTTGATTACATTAAAATAAAATAGAGCCCCCAGAACACTTTTTGTAGAGTGCGAAATGATGTAACTGCAATGGAAAATACTATCACAGCTTCTTTATAAACAAAAATATAATTTCCAAATATTTTCATAATATATTTTAAGCAAATATATGAAAGTATTATAAGACACTTATTTACAAATTTATCTGCATAAAAAGTTAATATTTAAGTTAATAAACACTCAGAAATCTCAAAAAAAGCAAATATTTCAACATTCCTATAAAACAGACCTTTCTGTTTGTTCAGGATATGAAAAAAGTATAAGAAGGCCTACAGATGCCCAACAGGCATGTGAGAAAGTGCTCACCATAGTTTATGACTAGAGAAATGCAAATCAAAATAACAATGATATATCATCTCACACCTGTGAGAATGGCACATATCCAAAATTTTGGAAACGGTTCATTTGGGTGGGGTTGTGATGAAAAGGGAAGGCACATTAATACTGTTAATGAGAATAATTGTCAGGTTAAAACTTTATGGAAAGCAATATGAAGATCTTTGAAAATATAAGATAGAAATGCCATATAATCCAGTGAAACCACTTCTAGGGATATATTCCCAAAATACAAAAACATGAATTTGAAAGGATATATGTACACCCGCGTTCATTGTCACAGTACAATATCCAAGATATAGAAACAACTCAAATGACTAAGTACAGATGAGTGGATTAAGAAGTTGTGGTATTACATACCACATAGTGGAATAACATATAGCTTTAAGAAAGAACAAAATCATGCAATTTATAACAACATGAATAGAACTAGAAGATAGCATGGTTAGTAAAGTCAGTTAGAGAAATATAATCTCTCTCATGTGCAACCTAAAGAAACATCAAAGGGTCAAAAACAACGTAATGGGAGAAATGATCCACCCTTTTGACTATAGGGAGGTGTTAGGAGACTTTCTTGGGGTCCTTGGGATAGGAAGAGGGCATGTGTTGTTGGGTTTTGTGCATGAGAAACCACTATTAATAGCATTGTAAATCACAAAATCTCAATAAATTTATTTAAATAGAAACAAAACCTGTTTTTTTTAAATAGATACAAAGCTCTCTGTAGAACTCTGTACAGAACATAGTCATCAGTTAAAAGCCATCCACATTATCATCCATGGATGAATAGATAAGCACAATTAAGTATATACATATAATGAAACATCATTCACTCTTTAAAAGCGAGATATTTAAAATAGTCATAAAAGCAAAAAGTAGAATTGAGGTCGCTGAAAAGTGGGTAGAGAAGAAAGTGTGTGTTATTATTTCAACTACCAAAAATAAATACATTTCCAAGATTTTTTTCTAACATTTATAATACTTTACATTTACAATTTTGTCAATTGGATAAATGAGACATTAAATAGTTTTTAAAAGTAGGAGAATTCTAGTGTATTGTACAACATGGGTGGCTTTGGAGAATATTATGCTAGGCAAAATTAGCCGGTAAGAGAAAGAACAATTATGATTTAACTTAATGTAAAGAAAGAACCAAGAGTGGTCAAAATCATGCAGGAAGAAACTGAAAAGTGATTTTCCAGAGCTAAGGGATGATCAAATGTGAAATAATTAAGTGGACTTAGGGCTTCCTTTATGAAATATGGAAAGTATTTCAGAACTTTTAAACGATAATGTGAACGAACATACTTAGCATTATTAAACTGTGCATTTAAAATTAGTTAAATTAGGACCATGGAAATCACTCAAACGACATATGTGGGGTTTTTTTCCATACAGGAGCCCTGAGCTTTTGTTCCCCATAGTTTCTCTTACACTGCAGACAACAGCCTTCATGCAGGAAACCAGGAGTAGCTACTGTGCATTGAGTTAAGTTACAAAAGTCTATGTGGTTATATATATTGTGACACTGAAAAATTAAAAACTAAATTGTGGAGAATCTATTATGGGTTTAAAATACATAAATGTTGAGAATATTAAGATAAAGTTTTGTGAATCCTTCCCTCAAGAGGTTTAGTAAATAGAAAGGCAAAGACAATAGTTGTTTATGCATTGGCAAAGCTCACTGGGAAGTAATAAATAAATCTATGTAGAGTGATTAATGATACATGGCCTTAGTATAAATAACATTAAAGAGCAGGAAACACCACACTATACAAGAATCTTTTTCAATACTAAATGTGCAACACGAGAAAGTTCATCCTCACTAATTTTGCTTCTTTTTTATTTAAACAAATTTATTACATATATGATTGTGCTTGGGTTTCAGTCATGTAAAGAACACCACCCATCACCAGTGCAACATTCCCATCACCAATGTCCCAAATCTCCCTCCTCCCCACCCAACCCCCGCCTGTACTCTAGACAGGCTTTCTATTTCCCTCGTACATTCTCATTATTAGGATAGTTCGAAACTTAGTTATTTCTCTAACTAAACTCATCCCTGTTTGTGGTAAGCTTCATGAGGTGAGCTGTAACTTCCAGCTCTATTCTCTTTTATGTCTGAAAGTTATTATTGCAAGAATGTCTTTCATTTTTCTTAAAACCCATAGATGAGTGAGATCATTCTGCGTCTTTCTCTCTCTCTGACTTATTTCACTCAGCATAATAGATTCCATGGACATCCATGTACAGGAAAATTTCATGACTTCATCTCTCCTGACAGCTGCATAATATTCTCTTGTGTATATGTACCACAGTTTCTTTAGCCATTCATCTGTGGAAGGGTATCTTGGCTGTTTCCAGAGTCTTGCTATGGTAAATAGTGCTGCAATGAATATAGGTGTAAGGAAGGGATTTATTTGTATTGTATTTTTGTGTTCCTAGGGTATATTCCTAGGAGTGGTATAGCTGGGTCGTAGGGGACCTCCATTTCCAGTTTTTGGAGGAATCTCCATATTGCTTTCCATAAAGGTTGAAGCATTCCCACCAGCAGTGGATAAGAGTTCCTTTCTCTCCACATCCCCGCCAACACTGCTTGTTCTCATTCTTTATGATGTGTGCCAATCTCTGGAGTGTGAGGTGGTACCTCATAGTTGTTTTGATTTGCATCTTCCTGATGATTAGTGATGTGGAGTATTTTTTCATGTGTCTTTTGGCCATTTGTATTTCTTCACCTGAACAAGCATTTCTGCTCATGTTTACGGGTCACCAGGTCCACCCACAGTATTTAGGGAGTCATGTAGCACCAGGAATCCAGTTGGGTTCATGTACATTTGAGGTGTGTGCCTCTGGTCCCTACATTATCTTCTGTCCTGTTTTGATTACTATTCATATATTATATTATACTGATGAAAAAATCTGCTTCATCCAAATAGTTATAAAAGAATGTTTAAATAGTGTTGATTTTAAGTTATTTAATCAAATGGCATTTTTAGGATACTGTGAAATTCATGATGGTAGATACACACACACAATTTCCAAAATTAAATTTCCATTTTATTTAACAGATATCATGGGCAGCAAGTACACCCATGCATTTATTTTCTTTTTTTCGTTTTGTTTTCTTGTTTCCGTTTCCTTTTTTTTCTTTTTGATCTTTCCTTCTTTTTCCTCTTCCCTCTTCTCCTTTCCCTTCCTCCCCTTCCTTTCTCCTTCTCCCTTCCCTTTCCCTTCCTTCTATAGTCTTACTTTCACCCTCATGTAAAGCATTTGATCCCCCATGAGAACAGTTTGGCCATCTCCTCAACCTTTATTTAAATAAAATATTATTTTCATCAATTTTTAGAAAACATTTACAAAATAACCAAGTTTACATAATTACAGGTTTTTTTCTTAGTCAAGAAACAGTGTTGCATCATATGTAGCATCTTGCTGAGAGTATAATTCAAAGAATTGAGTCTCTAGTTTAAAGTATTTCATAAGAACAACAATCTGACTTCAGTACATGCTTTCAGAAGTGCTTTATTTATATTTTCTTTCATGTCACACAATTTCTCAACAGCATGAGTGTTCAGGGGTGATTAATTAATTCAATTAATAATCCATTCTCTTTAATCAAGACTTTTATAAATGAAACTATATCTTAACAATTTTATAGAGCATGTTAATGGCAATATATAGTGGTCATTTAATACCACCTCTTTGAATTGTGCCAAGACAACATCAACTTTCTTCCTGAATCATCTGCATGCAAGGCAAATGCCCTACTATTGTGCTATCTCTTTGGTCCCAAATCAGCTTTCTTAATATTCATTTAACTTCATCAATACCAGTTTTAACACAGACCCAAGTAGTATGTCTATGGCCCATAACTGGAAGACCAATATTGTGTTTCACCAAACAAGAAGTAGGTGCTGAAAAGAAATCAAATGTTATGTATGATACCTCTTCAGTGACAATATTGTAAACTCCACGATGGCTAAATGGAGAGAGGAGTAGAGGAGGAGGAGGAGGAGGAGATGAAGAAGAAGAAGAAGAAGAAGAAGAAGAAGAAGAAGAAGAAGAAGAAGAAGAAGAAGAAGAAGAAGAAGAAGAAGAAGAAGAAGAAGAAGAAGAAGAAGAAGAAGAAGAAGAAGAAAGAGGAGGAGGAGGAGGAGGAGGAGGAGATGAAGAAGAAGAAGAAGAAGAAGAAGAAGAAGAAGAAGGAGGAGGAGGAGGAGGAGGAGGAGGAGGAGGAGGAGGAGACGAAAAAGAAGAAGAAGTTCCATATGGGGGCGGACAGGAGGCAAACTGAGGGCACTGGAGTCAGGAAATGTGCCCTGACAAAGGAATGTATGTTGAACATTGTATGACTAAACTCAGTAATTATCAACTTTGTAACTGTATTTCATGGTGAATCAATTAAAATTATTAATTAGGAAAAACATTTCCTCCAAATATGACAGTACAATGTCTTTGTATATTAGTTCTACCACTATTATTGTTGTTTTAAATTTTGATTGGAGAATTAATTGTTAGTATATGTTTTAAGTGTACAGAATTATTCTTTGACATCTTTAAATACAGCATCAGGATCTCCACAAAATCTTTGTTTCCAACATTCACAAACAATTGATCCCTTAACCCATTTCACCACCCTCAAGTCTTTCCCCTTCCAGTAACTTCTAATTTTACTTTCTGTCTCTGTGTTAGTTTTTGCTACATTTTTATTCAACTTTGCTTCTTTATATTACATCTGAGTGAAATCACATGGCATTTATTTTTCTCCATCAGAACCAGTTCCTTAACATAGTATTTTCAAAGTACATGTTGTCATAAGTGGTAGGATTTTATGTTTTATAGATGAGTCATATTCCAGTGTGTGTGTAAGATTATATATGTACATATATTACTATATCATATTTTTTCATCCATCAGTGGGCAATTTGGTTGTTTCTATACATTGGTTATTATAAATAATCACATGGTGAGTATAGGTTCATGTACCCATCTTTTTAAATTAGTATTTTAATATTACTTATATAAATACTCAGAAGTAGACTGGCTAGATCATATGATTTTATATTCCTAATATTTTACAAAATTTTTACAATAGTTATAATATAGTTGCAATAATAAATTAATGACCTACTATCAATGCATAAGAGTTCCCTTCAATTCATTTTTTTCTCTTCTTTTTTTCCCTTCATGTCTTAACCATCAGTATTATTTCTTATTTAATTTTCAATTTAATCTATTTATTTATTATTGTGATTACAATCAACACTACTGTGTTGTAATGAAGTGCCAGGGATTGAGCTCAGGTTCTTAGATATAGCTCACTACTTGTCTATCTTCCTATCCCTATTTTACCCTATTATTTCTATACAGCCATTCTCACAACTCAGAGGCAATTGCTTTGATTTGTGTTTCCTTGTAAGTTATGATGAAAAACTTTGCATGAGCCCATTGGTAATCAGTATGTTTTTAAGGATCAAGGGTCTCATCAGCTCTACCATTATTTATTTGGATTTCTCTGGGTATTTTTGTTGTTGTTGTTGGGTGCTGTTAGTTCTTTATAAATTTAAATTTAAACCCCTAATCAGATGTAGGATTGCCTGTCATTCAGTAGTTTGCATTTGCATTTTGATGATTTTTCTTCCCACATTATAAGTTTTCAGCTTGCTCGAATTTCTTTTGATAATTGTGGTTTTGTTTTCCCTGCCATTGGATTTCAGTCCCTGAAGACATTTCTAAGGTCAGTGTCAACAAACTCATAACTAATCTTTCCTTGCCTGCATTTTAAGATTTTAGGTCTTACATTCAAGTTTCTAATCCATTTGGAATTAAATTTTCTGTACGGTATTAGCTAGCTAATTTAATTCTTTTGTATAAGGCTATATAATTTTTCCACTATTTTTTATGGGAGCAACTACTTTTCCATTATCTGATCTTATTTCTTTTGCTATAAGTTTATTTCCCTATATATGTTAACTCTATAGTTTGAAGACTACCCTTAGCCATCATTCCTGTGGCATTAGTTTAGATGTGCTGATAACGAAATGACAAGACAAATGAAAGAAGGTCAAAGGTTTCTTTAGGATGGAAGTAGATGAGTGAGCTTATAAACTCTGATTTAGTCATAAAATCTATGAAACAGCAAAAAAGTAGAAGAATTGAGAAAAGAGTAGAAGGGAAAACCCAAGAGTGAATGCCTGTCTTGAATACAGACAGGGGTGGGGAAGGAGGAGATGGGGTGCATTGGTAGTGGGAAGGTTGCACTGTTGAAGTAGGGTGTTCTTTTTATGATTGAAACCCAACTACAATAATATATGTAATCATGGTGTTTAAATAAATAAAAAAGAGTAATTTGATTGAATTAACGGAGACCATTCAAGCTGTTGTTTTCCATTGTGAGAATTCCATGTCCTTCCACCAAGTGCCTGCCTTAATATTTCCTATATTTTTGAGATCCTTTGATACCTGAAGACTCAAGCAATCTTGAGATTGTGATGGAAAAGCAGAAGTCTACAGATCATCTCATATCTGCTTCTCCCTGGGTCTTTTACTGTGCACTTAACAAAGAATTGTGTGAATATTAACTTTTAGCATTTCTCCCAGGAATTTTACTTAAGGCAAACAGGACATAGCATCCATTTGAAAAATGAACTTATTATGAATTATTAAGAGAAGCACTTGTGGGAACTTTTTGGGAATGTCAAGAAAAAGACATTGTGTAGTGCTACCAAGTCTGTCCCCCTCAAAGCCTCTATATGCAGAAATTTTGGCAGACATCCATGTGTTCTCTCTTGGACTTCTTTACTATATACTTGGTTATTAATTAGGTAAGTCCGATGGACACCAAGACCTTGACTGCAAATAGTGGTAGAAGTAAATGATAATGAATGAAGACATTGATTTCCTGTTCTCTGTGAAACATGAGATCTGAATAGGCACATGTTTATGATCCCCACTATCATTCCCTGTACCAAATAGAGATAATGTTCCAAGTAGGTGTTCTGAATATTTTTTCTGATGCCTGTGGTTTTGTGATCATGACTGATGATAGAGAGGAGAGAATTTGGTGAAAAAAAAAAAACCCACACTCCTTTTACTGTAGTTTATATTGTGTTAGAAAATGGCTCTAACATTATGTAAGTCTTATGGCTTTAGATTGCCTTGTGTGCTGTTAAGAAATATTATAATGTGTTACAATCTGGGGGCTTGAGGGGCAAAGTAATTGTACATGGATTCTGTTTTATTTATCTTAATGTTCTTTAGCTGAAAGTTTAAAGTTAAGATATCAGCAAGGGAACTTCTTCTGAGAATTATGTTATGGGTGATTGTCCTTCCACCATAACTACCTTGTCCTCTTTCTTTGCATCTTTGTTCTCATAATTAAAAGTAAAAAATTTAAAAAAAAGAAAATGGCTCTAACTTTTATTCATCTCCTAGTCCTTCTTGAGTCCCCACACCCTAGCAATCATGGTGGTAGAAAAGAAAGGAACCAGCAATAGCTACAGGGATTTATTTGGAGGAATGAGACAATGCAAGGTGTTGTTCAGGATACCAGAATCTCCCATTTTCAGCCTTACTTACTTATATAGATTAGAATACATACATATAAATATTCAATATATACATACTCATATACATATACATATTCAATACATACACACATATAAACATACATGTGTTTTATAAAATTATAGGAAAAGCTTAAATGAAAATTCACAATTATGGTAGTAGGTACTATTCCCATTTAACAAATAAGAATATAAAAACTCAGTAGTAATCTATGTTTTTCAAGTTTGTGCAAATGGTAACTGGAATTTTTCATATCTTAACCTCACTAAAAGTATAGAAGTTAAATGATTTTAGAAAATGAAGACCTTGCATGTATTACTGGACACTTATTTTACATGGCACTTTTCAATGTCTCTCCGTGTTGTTAGTAAAGAAAACACAGGCATTATTGGCACAGAACAGTGAAACCTTTTGATTATGGTCCTTGCTTCCCTAATATCATAGTATTATGATACATTTTGGCAAATATAGATATTATTATAGTTGATCTTGTCTATGAGCTAACCCCCTAGACATGATATGTTATTAAGGATTAACCTTTTCTTTATAAATACAAAAAGTTATATCTAAACCTTGATTAATAGCAGTTCCTAACTTCACTTGGTAGGTATGTGCTTAACAGGTGCTGCTGTTACCAAAGGAGCAAATATAATTTGATAGTACCTAGTTTTCATCCAAGCCTATCATCAAATCTCATTATAGATCCCTAACATTTAGCTGAACTACATACCATAGTTTCCTTTTAGGCTCTGTACTTTACAAAGGAATAAGTACTTCCTATAAAAATTTGCTTCTCAAAAGTGGCACTTCTTTCTCAACTCCTGAAGAAAAACGAAAAATACTTTTTTTGTTTGTTTTTTGCTTTTTCACCACAACTTATAGTACTCAGGGGGACTCTTTTTTAATATAATAACTTTATTTAAGCACCATGGTTTCCAAATTGTCCAGTCAAATTGAGTTCCAGTCATAGGATGTACACCACCCTTCACCATTGTACATTTCCTGTCACCAATCCCCCCAGTTTCTCTCCCCTACCTGCCTCTGGGCAGATGTTTTTATTCTCTCTCTTTGTCTTTCTCTATCTTTCTTCCTCTCCTGATCTCTCTTGCTCTTCCCCTAGCTCTTTTTTCACTATTGCTAATGAAGGGGTACCATGCTTATAATTTTATCTCAGGGAAAACTCTTGACACAGGGATAAATGTACCAATTGAGAAAAAAAAGCAAGGGATTTTCAGGTGATAGATCAATTTATTCATTTCTAAATTATGGAGTTTGGAAATGAAAGAGAGGTAGAAAAGAGAGAAAGAGAGAAAGATGGGTCCCATAAAATAAAGAAAGAGAAATTATGCATCTCAAAATGGTCCATAGGAACTCTGAAAGAGAGTGCATAAATAAAGCCATTTAATGAATGAGTGGGTAATAGATGGCTGTAATCTCAGACAGCTTTGAAGAAAGACGATAAACAGAGAGTTCTGAGCACAAAAATAAGAGTTATCTAGCAAGGATCAGCTAAAGAAGACTATGAGGCATTAACGAATGACAAAATATGTTGAATTGTTGGAGATTTGCTTATACTTAACTTTCATTTGCCTTTGATAAACCAGTAGTGTTATAAATAACACTTCTGATTTAATGATTTTGACCCTCTTATTCTCTTCCCTGAGTACATCTTATAAATTAAAAAATCATTTCCCATCAAATACAAAGATAAGATGTAGGCTATCCAATGTGTTACTAAAAACAGGATCATGTTATAATACATGGGTATACTTAACATAGTTTATTCATCTGTATTAATCATCCCTCATTTACCTACATTCCAACATGGCTTTAGCAAAGTGTTCACTGAAATTAATATCTTCCAATTGTTCCTCTCAAACCAAATGTGTGAGAATACCTGGAGAACTGAGCCCAGTAGCTTTCACTTCTCTTCCTGGGAATCCTCTCTCAAAATTATGTTAAATTTATCCATTATGCTAAATTTATCCAACTGTTCACCAATAGTTATTGTTTTCTTTTTAACTAATCTTTATTTATATTCTCAAGTCAAGGAAATGGTATTATGTGTTTAACTAAGATGTTAATCTTTGTCTTCAGCAAGATGGAGAAAGGGCTAGAAGAAGTAGAAAGCATGGAATGATTGGACATAAATTCAAAGATGTAATTATATGACCTAGTTAGTTAGGAAAGCTGAGAGCACTAAGGAATCTGAAATCATGTGTGTGTTCATGAACAAAGGATAGTTCTGGAAACATTGCAGAGCAGTTAAATTGTCCTAAATTTATTTATTTATTCATGTTTTATTGAGATATGATTGTCATACCATTATATGTCAGTTTTATAGAGTCTGTTGATTGTCTACATTTACATTATTTCAAAATTATTATAATGCATTAGTTAAAACCTCCATGCCACCATATAATTATCATTATATTTGTGTATGTGGTGAGAACATTTAAGAGGTACTCTTAGTAATATTCAATTACATAAAGCTGTAATGATATTTGTAATAAGTAAGCTCCTTTAGAAACTTCATAATTTGTTAATCTTGTAAAAGAAAGCCTACACTTTTCAATAAAATATGCCTCTTTTCTCTATCCCTGGTACCACTGCACTTTTTTTCTGAGTTTAACTAAAATAAATCCACATAGTAGAAAAATATTGTATTTTTTCCTGTGATTTATTTTCTTAGCATAACTACCTTAAGGTTTCTGTAGGTTGTCACAAATGGCAAAATTCTGTTACAGTCATAGATCTATATAATTTTATTGTATATATGTACAATATATTCTTTGTCCATTTTTTCATTGACAGATGCATAAGTTATTTCCCTATATTGCTATTGTGAATAATGCCTTTGGGAATGCAGTTATCTCTACAATTTTGATTTCAATTACTTTGGATCTTTACCCAGAAGGAGGATTGCTGAATCATACAGTAATTTTTTTCTTTTCTTTCTTTAAACTTTTTTTTAAAGAACACCCATACTGTTTTCCTTAGGGGCTGTCCCAATTTCTACATTTCCCTCCATTTTTAACATGGGACTAAAGCTGGCTGGTATAGCAGTATGAGATGGAAGTAAAGGTAGGAAAATGAGAGAAAATATAATTTATAATAAATTTATACACATTTACATTACTTCTTAGAATCTGCTAGCTCATTGCTAGATGATAATCCCAAATCTGCACAAGTCATGGAAAGGTAGCGGTAGAAGAAATGAGTAAAGGGGGCTTCATAGTGATGGAAGAGGTTGAGTCTATAGATGTAAGAGATTTGAGGATAAAAAAACCCTGAAAAAATTCATAAGATTGTAAGCCAGTGATAAATCAACTTGAAAAAATGGCATGTGGGGCCAGAGAAATAATATAATGGGTAGGATATTGGCCTTGCATCTGGCCTACTCAGGTTCAATACCCAGCATCCTCTATGGTTCCTGGACCCCTCTAGGAGTAATATTTGAACATAGAGCCAGGAGTAAGCCTTACATATATCCAGATGTTTTGAAAAAGAGAAACACACACATACACACATAAATGTTTGGATCTCCATACAGTTCTGACCATTAAGGTAGTCTAGGTTATAAGGCAGTAAAAATAACCCTCAACTCTCATTGTCTTTAATTGCCTATGTTTGAACCCAGAGTGTCAATCCAGGGAAAATATATCCTGTCACTGAATTCCATCCCAGCTCCCC
This sequence comes from Suncus etruscus, assembly GCF_024139225.1. Classification (NCBI taxonomy): domain Eukaryota; kingdom Metazoa; phylum Chordata; class Mammalia; order Eulipotyphla; family Soricidae; genus Suncus; species Suncus etruscus. Next base: position 84,080,545 of record NC_064868.1, read on the forward strand.
AAGGAAGTTTATTTATTACACATATGACATATCTAGCACTCTTCCATAGGGATGAACTAATATTGCAATGAATCCTTCTGCTAAGTTTACAGAAGAGTCATCATCTTGTCTCAGGACTCATCACTGTGCCAGAGGAAAGAGAGGACTTTGTAGAGTCTTGCATTATTAATCCCATGATTCAAAAAGGAAGTGACACAAGACCCTTGTTTTAACCTCATCACACAAGAACTAATCAAACTGCATACACGAGCAGAATCTTACATGTACTTAGAAATAAAATCCAAAGAATTTGCCAAACAGAATTAATGGCTTTCACAATGGCACAAAAAGTTTTCCTTTGTCTTTTGTAACTCAAGAAACAACTTAAGAAAATATTAAAACATAACTATCTTAAATTCTTAGATTTATGTGACTCCTGTGATGATTTTTGCCTATTTTCCTTCTTAAATCCAGGAATCTCCAGTTTCATAGTGGATTATACTGTCAGAAAAATCTAGTATTTGTGGGCCAGAATATAATAGCTTGACCTTTGTCTGGGTTTCTTAATGGCAACCTTAGGCAGAATATCCTGTATTTATTTATCTTTTATTTAACCTGATGAATATTTATATTTGGCTAATATTTAATTAGTTTACATATTAATGGTTGGGTTCTAACCTCTGCAAAAACTTATTTCAGTAATAGTAGTAATAAGAATACACATACCTGACTAATTACCTAATTCAGACCTCAAAAGATTGCATTGGGCAGTATTAGACTAATTTTTGTTTAAACAATGATTATGCTTTTTACTCATTTCTGCAAGTCTTTTAAATACATGAAAGCTAGAACTGTTTTATAATCGCCACTTTGTCCAACTATTTATTTTATATAGTTTATTGATACTTCTTCATCTTCTTTGTCTTAGCAGAAAAACTCCTCACATAATCCTCTATGCAAATCCTCTTTAGCCAAGTCAGTGACTTATTTGCTGGTTCTGGGGCTGGGAACATGGGCATCTTTGGGGAGCCACTATTTTGCCCACCATGGTCTCCTACAACTCATGCCCGGGTTCATTACGATTCAGTCATGCTAACTATATCATTTAGAGTTCTAAATTACCAGCACCAAAGCTTATGCTGAATAATTGATGAGGAAAGGAGTTTATGAAAATGAATTTTTAACAAACTTTTTGGAATGGTTATAGCATGAGGCTTGAGGCTATGCTTCCAGAAACAACAAGTCAAAATCATCTTCAGAAATGTTCTCCTGAGGAAGCTTCAAGCATTGCATCCCTGGAGCACTAGACATCCACTCCTCTTTTGAGTCACAAGCATCGCTTTGCAGCTCCATTATGACCAAAAATGGGGAAAGGATCTTTTTCTTTGCCTTCCTGTGGCTCTACCTCTAGAGCGAAATTGTGCTTGACTAGTGCAGTGTGGGTCACATTGCTCAACCTTAATTGCAAGGAAGGTCAGAGAAGAAACTATTTCATATTTTATCTGGAAAAAGACCCATACTTAGTGTTCCACTAGGATTTATGAAGAAAATGCTTCACCAAAAGTTCAAGGTCATGTTCAGCTAGAGCAGAGTAATGAATGTCTGCTTCACTTGAATTCTCTGGCTAGATTCTTTTTGTTTTGTGTCAAGGCCTTTTAGCCCAAGAATACTTCAGATTTCTGTAATACCTTTCTTTGTGTTCCTCACAAGGCTATCTGATTTTCATTATTCAGGATGTAACTCCAAAATTACCTCCAGAAGGTGTGGCTGGACAATTTCCAAAATGCACTTCCCAGGCTATTCTCTCAAATATGGTTTTTTTTTTTTAATTTCTTCAAACTGCACATCACGAATGAAGTCAATCCCATTGTTGACTTCTTAGTGTTCCACATACTTTCCTTCAGAATTAGGACCATGTCTGTTTCAGTCATCACTCATATGCTATCTAGTGTAAAAGAATTGCTTGTAAACATTTATTCAACTGAGAAGACAAATGGGGTTTTGTAAATGTCTATGTCTTGAAATAAAATATGTCTGAATTTGAATTCTTTCTCTGTGGATGCAAACTATTAAACAGATTTGGGGGGGGCACACCCAGTGATGCTCAGGGGTTACTCCTGGCTATGCATGCAGAAATCATGCCTGGTGACATGGCATCCTTCTCCCTAAGCAAAAACCAAAATCACTATCTACAGAGGACTGACTTGGACAAACATGGGCTGGACAGAACCTATCGAGGGACCAATGAGGAAGTTCCTAGCCTAGACCGTGGCCTAGGGTTCATACAAAAACCAAGATCTTTAATTCCAGAGGTCTGACTTAAACAACTGCAACTGTGCAGAACTTCTGGAATCATGCTGAGAGACTCTATTCTAGGCTCTATCCTAGGATCTGAGCAAAAACCAAGACCACTAATTACAGAAGACTGATTACAACAACAGTGATGGAACAGAACTCCTGGAACCATAAAGAAAAACTGTCTCCTACCCTTCACCCTATGACCTACGCAAATAACAAGATCTCTAGCTACAGAGGCGGGGTGTCATCATCCACATCTGAGGGGAAAGTTTCCTGGCACCATAGAAAGACCTTGTGGTGCAAAATGAGCAAGTACGGAGCCTGTAGTTGTTCCCATAACAGTATGCTTCAAGGGCAGAGAAACCTTGCATCTCTTAGACCAAGGAAATTCCCATTCTAATTTCCCCAATATTTACCATGCCTATGCGAAGAAGAAGAAGAAGAAGAAGAAGAAGAAGAAGAAGAAGAAGAAGAAGAAGAAGAAGAAGAAGAAGAAGAAGAAGAAGAAGAAGAAGAAGAAGAAGAAGAAGAAACAACCCCTTTTAAGTAGTTTCTGGTGTTTTTTGTTGTTTGTTTATTTCTTTGTAGTTGATGGTTTTGGTTTTGGATTTGTTCCTTTTTATTATTTTTCAATTTTTGTTGTGACTGCCTTGTTTTTGTTTTGTTTTGTTAGCCTTTTCTTCTTTTTTTCCCTTTCTTCTAAATGGATATTTATAACACACAGACAGACTCCTCCTAGTTTTTCTATTTTTTATTTATCTATTTCTGTTTTTTTGCTTTTTGTGTGTTTTTGTTTTATTTTTTTCTTTATTTAAACATCTTGATTACATAAACTATTGTGATTAGGTTCAGTCATGTAAAGAACCCCTCCTTCACCAGTGCAACATTCTCACTACCAATGTCCCAAATCTCCCTCCATCCCACCCCACCCCTACCTGTACTCCAGACAGGCTTTCCAGTTCCCTCATTCATTTACATGATTATTGTAGTTATCTGTGTAGTTATTTCTATAGCGTATTCACCACTCTTTGTGGTGAGCTTCATGCAGTGAGCTGGAAGTTCCAGCCCTCCTCTCATTGTCTCTGGGGATTGTTACAAAAATGATTTTATTTTTCTTAAAACCCATAGATGAGTGAGACTATTTTGCGTCTCTCTCTCACTCCCTCTGACTTATTTCACTCAGCATGATAGATTTCATGTACATCCATGTATAGGAAAATTTCATGACTTTATCTCTCCTGATGGCTGCATAATATTCCATTGTGTATATGTACCATAGTTTCTTTAGCCATTCGTCTGTTGAAGGGCATCTTGGTTGTTTCCAGAGAACACAAGAATTCAATATAAAAACCCCTTCCTCACACCTATATTTATTGCAGCACTATTCTGTTTCTTTTTTTCTCTTTCCTTCTCCTGTATCTTTTCTTATATCTGCAACCACATTACTGAAATCACCTTCATTAGCCTTATAATTTGAGGGGGAAAATGGATGATACTAAGACCAGACAGTTCTATGATCATTTGGTGGAAATATGGGATGCATGCTGGGAACACGGGTGGAGGGAGGAAAACACTGGTGGTGGGAATGCCTCTCATTATTGTCACAATGTGCCTTAAACATTATTTTAAGCATATTACTTAAAATTACTTAAAATATTACTCGAAAATAGTACTTTAAATATTACTTAAATATTACTTTAAATTACAATGTAATTTGAAATTCACATTGACCACAATAAAAATTAAAAATTTAGAAAATTTAGTTTCCATGACATTGAGAATAAAGGCATCCTCGAGGGGGAAACAGCACTCTTGAAACAAGCGGAAGCAGAGATAAACAGATGGGAATATATTAAGCTGAGAAGCTTCTGTATCTCAAAGGAAATAGTACCCAGGATACAAGAGACCTCCACTGAGTGAGAGAAACTATTCACTCAATACCCATCAGATAAGGGGCTAATATCCAAAATATGCAAGGCACTGACAGAGCTTTACAAGAAAAACATCTAATCCCACCAAAAATGAGGAGAATAAATGAACAGACACTTTGACAAAGAAGAAATACAAATGGCCAAAAGGCATATGAAAAAAATGCTCCACATCACTAATGATCAGGGAGATGCAAATTAAAACAACTATGAGGTACCATCTCACACCACAGTGATTAGCACACATCACAAAGAATGAGAACAAGAAGTGCTGGCCGGTGAGGATGTGGAGAGAAAGGAACTCTTATTCACTGATGGTGGGAATACCCTCTAGTTCAACCGTTATGGAAAGTGATATGCAGATTTCTCCAAAAACTGAAAATTGAGCTTCCATGCGATCCAGCTGTACCACTCCTAAAGATATACCTTAGGAACACAAAAATACTATGCAAAGATCCCTTCCTCATACCTATATTTATTGAAGTGCTATTTACAATAGCCAGACACTGGAAACAACCAAGATGCCCTTCAACAGCTGAATGGCTAAAGAAACTGTGGTACAGATACACAATGGAATATTATGCAGCAGTCAGGAGAGATAAAATCATGAAATTTTCCTATATATGGATGTATATGGAATCCATTATGCTGAGTGAAATAAGTCAGAGGGAGTGAGATAGATGCAGAATAGTCTCACTCATCTATGGGTTTTAAGAAAAATAAAAAACATTTTTGCAATAATTCTCAGAGACAAAATAGAGGAGGGATGTAAGGTCCAGCTCATGACATGAAGTTCACCACAGAGTGATGAGTGTAGTTAGAGAAATAACTACATTGAGAACTATCATAACAAAGTGAATGAATGAGGAAAGCCTGTATAGAGTACAGGCGGGGGTGTGGTTGGGAGGAGAGAGACTTGGGACATTGGTAACGGGAATGTTGCACTTGGGTTTTTTTTTACATGAATGAACCAACCCAAGTACAATCATATTTGTAAGCAAGGTGTTTAAATAAAACTATTAATAAAAAAGATGTGAAGTATGGCTCATGGTATGGAATTTGGCTGGTATGTCATGTGTATTTAATGCATATTTAAACTTGAAATAATATAATAAAATAATTACAAAAGGCAGTTGAAAAAAAGAAATTACTCCTGGCTCAGGGGTCCATATGGGACACCGGAGATTGAACCCAGATTCGTTCTGGGTCAGCTGAGTGCAAGACAAATGCCCTACCACTCGCTGTCACTCAGACCCCTAAACTGAAATTTTTTGTTAATGAAAATATTGTTTTTTTATTGTAATGATTGTTTCACCACCTTGTTAAGCCACTAAAAACACTGAATTACATATTTTTAAAAGTTTTGATAAATGGAAGTTATATTGGTTTCACAAGAATGAAAGTAATTTCAACGTGTTTAGATAAAATATTCCCATATCGGGGCCAGCGAGGTGGCGCTAGAGGTCAGGTGTCTGCCTTGCAGGCACTAGTCAAGGAAGGACCGTGGTTAGATCCCCCGGCGTCCCATATGGTTCCCCCAAGCCAGGGGCAATTTCTGAGCGCTTAACCAGGAGTAACCCCTGAGCATCAAACGGGTGTGGCCCGAAAAACAAAAAATAAATATTCCCATATCATACCCACTCAATGAAGTGCTAATATTATCTTCCACTCCAAGCCCTAAACTATTTTATATTTTGCTTGTAGTGTCAGGAGCCTACACAGGACCTCAGACATGTGAGGTGCTCTACAGCTGAATCGCACCCCTGTCTCCATGAACCACATACTTTAAAAGGGTTATTTTCATGGCATGTATATTAGATATATCTTTTTTATTTAAACACCTTGGTTACAAACATGATTGTGGTTGGATTTCAGTCATATATGAGGATACCCTCCATCACCAGTGCAACATTCCCATCACCAATGTCCCTAATATCCCTCCTCCCCACCCTGCCCCCACCTGTACTCTAGACAGGCTTTCTATTTCCCTCATACATTCTCATTGTTAGGATAGTTCGCAATGTAGTTATTTCTCTAACTAAACTCATCACTCTATGTGGTGAGGTTCATGAAGTGGGCTGTAACTTCCAGCTCTCTTCTCTTTTGTCTCTGAAAATTATTGCAAGAATGTCTTTCATTTTTCTTAAAAACCATAGATGAGTGAGACCATTCTGCGTCTTTCTCTCTCTCTGACTTATTTCACTCAGCATAATAGATTCCATGGACATCCAAGAATAGAAAAATGTCATGACTTCATCTCTCCTGACAGCTGCATAGTATTTCATTGTGTATATGTACCACAGTTTCTCTAGTCATTCATCTGTTGAAAGGCATCTTGGTTGTTTCCAGAGTTTTGCTATGGTAAATATTGCTGCAATGAATATAGGTGTAAGGATGGGATTTTTGTATTGTATTTTAGTGTTCCTAGGGTATATTCCTAGGAGTGGTATAGCTGGATCGTATGGGAGCTCAATTTTCAGTTTTTGGGGGAATCTCCATATCGCTTTCCATAAAGGTTGAACTAGACAGAATTCCTACCAGCAGTAAACTGAGATTTTTCAGGATAAGATTGATCATTTTTAGGTAATGATAAGCTTGTAAGGTAGATATATTAAGATAACTTGGGAAACATGTAAAAGGAATGTTCAACTGATATTTTCTTAATGTAATGCTATATAAAAATTAGAGTTTAGTGTTATGATTCCCTCCCTGTTCTGAGCGTCAGATTTACATGGTAACATCTTCTTTAAAAAGTCAATAAATAAGTTCTTAAAATTCATCACTGACTATATAACCTGTAAAAAGTACATAAAGGAGAAATTCCCGTCTATATTATTATTTCAGGTTATTCTTTTTAATTTGAGCCATGCTGTCAGTGTGTAGGGATTACTACTTGTTGGTATTCCCTCCCGCAACTCATCTCTCCCACCTGAATTTAGAACTGCCCATACCTGGAATGGGCGGGTAGAGGAGTCTGCAGTGGGGAGAGAGAAAGGGGATAAGAAGGAAAGATAGAGATGCTAGAGAGATCCATCATCATCATCATCAGAGATATAGCATCAGATTCAGCATCAGCAACTCAGTATCATCAAAGTAGCAGCAGCAGTAACATCACCAAAGGTAGTTAGTTAGCCTGGAAGCCAGTTAGAAAGCCTGGTAAAAGCGGCTGAAAGGGAGACAGAGGCCGAGAGAGCCCAGTAGGAGTAGAGAAGTAGCTGCTAGGAAAAGGCTTAGTATAAAAGGCCATGTGTGGAAGTGTACATGGCAGTAGGGACTGTAAAATAAAGCTGGCTGACTCCTGGAACTCCATCTGATTGCTTTGTGAATCTCTCCGCCTTCACCCTGCAACCATGAGACCGGCCAGGATATAGGGGCTGCAGGAGCCGGGTAGAGCCCAGAAAGGCTTCACCACCCCCCATACCAACTCTAGGACTCTTTAATTAAGACAACACTACTGATTTGGGGTGATAGGTCATACCTGCCAGTGTCTGGAGGACCATTTGCTGCCTGGAACTCCTAAATTCAAAGCAAGTGTTCTGGCACTTTGAGCTAATATAAGAATATAAATGTGAGGGCAGGAGCAATAGCACAGTGGTATGGTGTTTCCCTTGCTCACGACCAACCTGGGACAGAGCCGGGTTAGACCCAGGCTTGAACCCTGGCATCCCATATGGTCCACCGAGCCTGCCAGAGCACAGAGCTGGAAGTAACCAGAGGACCAGGATGTGGGCCCCCTCCCAAATAAAAAAAGAATAGAAATTTGAAGAGAAAGAAAAAGATCATTTTACTTCTTCTTTTCCAAACTGGATCATTTTTATTTTATTTCCTAGTTTTTATAGCTTAAGTCTTCAGTGCAACAGAGAAATGGAGTGGACAGTCCCCTCTTATTCATTAGAAGGAAACTTTTACTCTATCATCATTAAGTGTTATGTTAGTCTTGGGACTCACAATGAAACTACTCTATAAACTGGGGAAATTCATCCTGATATATTTTCAGTTTCTATAATACTGATGTCATTTTTCACAAGTTAGGATACTATGATTCACATAAAATATTTTCCAAATATTATATAATTTCCAAATTGGAATATTCTAAGGCAATATATTATTTTTACTGTATGTTAAAACCATCTGCCTGTGTAATTTATTAATAGATCTCTCTGATTTTTCACTATAAATAAAAGTCCTGCTGAATATCAATGATCATTTTTATATTTTGAAAAATATTTATCAGGAATATATGTATTAACCTATAGTCTATATTGAAAGACAATTCTTTCTTTTTTTTAATTCTCTGAAACAGATTAAATAGCAATGAAAATATTTATTCTTTGGGAAATGAGATGACTCATAGGCAAATCTTTCTTAGCCCACTTATAGAGGAAGGGAATTATTTTTATACTTAAAAAATTCTTGCATGCTTTTAGCTTCTTCAGATTTTTTATCTTTTCTGTACTTTTCATTTACTAATAATTTTTATTTCCCAGAATTTTGAGGCATTTCATTTTCCCACTGTTTTCATGATAATTTTTATTTGTTAAAGGAAAAAGGAAAAAAACTTATATTTGTGATTTGATTTCTTTATGCTAGATTACTTTTTATTTTTATGTCCTTCAGTTCATCAGCCTAAGTGCAGCAATTTATTTCCTTTGAAATCAAAGTAATTTTGATGTTATGTAAGGTTATACATTTTTGTAGCATAATATTCTAATTTATCTTTGTTAATCAGACCAATATAAAAGAAATCTTATTTTTCAGTACTTGAAATCATAGCTAAAGCACAGTGCCTACTAGCAACATTGTTTAATTGCAGGCAAAGTAATCAAAAGCAAAATAACCAGATTTATTTGATTTTCCATGTCCAATTCTAGAAATTAAGATGAAAATTGCTACCAACATTATGGTTCTCAATATTAAAAATAAACAGATGTTTCTTTTGATATCCATGTTTTTCAAAAACCATTTAATATTTTGACAACAAATATATACAATTTAACTTATTAGTTTTCTTACATGTGAATATAAATTCTCCAACTCAAAATAAAATATGCTTTTACATTTCTAGTGGGAAATATATGCAACGTATATTTTGAATTCTCTCTTTTTCATTTTGTTTTTGGGCCACACATTGTTTTTGGCTCTTTTATGCTCAGAAATTACTCCTGATGGTGCTAGCAGAGTCATATAGTATGTGGGGGTCTAACTCAGGTAGATGCATGCAAGGCAAATACCCACTAAGACACTATTTCTCTAGCCCCCAAACTTGAATTTTCATTCAATAACATTTGGAGTTATATGATTTCACTAAAGTACAAAATTAATAAACATATGTAACATATAATTAATTTCAACCAAGGTGCAATAACTTTATACTTCAAAATCGTGAAGGTTAATGCTATGTTACCCATGGTATTTTAACTATAGCAAAAATTATATTAAGAAAATACAGGATATTAACTTCAGGATATCAAAAAGTATCTTCATATAACAAGATAACTTTATATAACTTCAGGATATCAGAAGAGATAATATAGTGTGTAAAAGAGACTGATCTGGGTACAATCCTGGCATACCATATGGTCCCCTGAGTCAGCCAGAAATAATACCTAATCACAGAGAAGGAGTAACAATTAGCACTGCCATGTGTGGCCCCAAAACAGACAAAAAAAACAAAAACAAGTAATAAAACACAACAGAGAGAAATTTTCTTTTTTGTATTGGTCTTTTTTAAAAAAAAATATTTAATCTCCTTGATTACAAACATGATTGTAGCTGGGTTTCAGAACATATAAAGAACACCCCCTTCACCAGTGCAACATTCCCATTTACAATGCCCACAATTTCCCTCCCCACCACCTGCCTGTATTCAAGACAGGCATTCTACTTCTCTCGCGCATTGAAATTGTCACCATTAAAAAGAGAAAATTTTTCAATTACATAATTGAAACTGATTTTCATTCAGCTGAATAAACACCCCGAGTAACTGTGCATGGAACTTAACATTCTCAAATGAATTGGTGAGGTAGAGCAACTCAGATAGAGTTGCTGAGCACTTTGCGTATTTAAAAACTTGGAGTCACAACCAGCCATTCTGGATTGCCCGGGACCTCTCCAACAGAGATTGATTGATACAGCTTTTGTACCTGAATTTGACCGAACTCATAAGACAAAAAGAGGGAAGATGAACAGAAAGCGTTATTCACCTGATTTATTGCACAGTGGGTCACTCCTAAAACTGGCCACCCAAAATTCTAAATTACATTCCATTTATACTACATCCCAGTGTGTCAATGGACTGCAGTCCATAACAAAATGAAGATGGCTTCGATTGAAAAAATTGCTAGGGGAGGGCTCAAGTCCTAAGATGCAAAAGGAAAGGGAAGTCTCTTTGATACTACTCACAGTCAGGGCACACTTCCCATAACTTACCAAAAAGCCAGTCCAAACCATCTCTCAACAATTCTAGGGTGTTTCAGGGAGTTCAGAGTCAACAGAGTTAAAAGTTAGCACAGGTGGGTACATATGGATCTCAAGGATAAACTCTTAATCTTTCATCCTCCCAGCTCTATGCAGATAAAGTTTTCTTTGCCAATTCACCAGATAGGGGTCTAAAACAGGTTGGCATATATCATAGCCCAAGGGGCTCAGATACAGGGTGTTGAAAGGGCCATGGGACCACACCTAGTTCTCTGCTCTGCTCCTTGAGCTAGCTCCCTAATATGGACTGCATTTTATTGGTGGAGGCCAGAAACTCGCTGTGATATGGAGTTACTCCTACCTCTGCACTCAGGATCATTCCCAAGGGGTCTCCAGGACCCTATGGATTCTGGGAATAGGATCTAACTTTGAATGAGCTGCATGCAGGGCCAGTGTCCTTCCAGCTGTGTGATCTCTCTGGTCCCTTATCTGCATTTTCTGATTGATGAGGAGCAGATAGATTACTTAGGCTTGAAAAACATGTATGTATGACTTGATCCTCTTAGAAGGGATTTAAGTCTCATTATTTTAATAAATACTGACAGTATGGCAAAAAAAATCTATAACTCAAGCAAATGAATGTGCTAAATCCTGCCTGTCTTTGATTTTCCTAACATACTGATGACAATCTATATCTTTATGGCCTATATGTGTGTTACAGGCCCTTATTACTCATTCAAAAAAGTGAAAAATTACTTTGGTTTTAAATCCTGAAGAATAGAATGCTTTTCCCCTCCAATGAATGATTGTTCCTCTATGTATGTCATTGTATACCACTTTTTTTAAAAAAATAAAATTTTTATGTAAGCACCATATTACAAGCATGATTGTAGTTGGGTTTCAGTCATGAAAAGAACACCTCCCCTTCACCAGTGCAACATTTATTTTGGGAGGAAACACCCATTGGCGCTCATATATTGGTTGCATGAAAGATAAGTTTTTTTAACCCCTGTACTATATCTCTAATCAGAAAAAAATCTATCTTTTAAAAACAAATAGCTCCCCAAAACAGAATTGTACTGCTGGTCATTACTCTAACCCCACCCCTTGAATAATTTTAATGCCTATACCAGCTCTTCACCCTGAAGACACAGCTTACACTTTAGGAAACACTGGTATAACCGCTTAAGAATTTGGGGCCTGAGTGGTGACTCTAGAGGTAAGGCATCTGCCTTGCAATCGGTAGCCTAGGACTGACCATGGTTCGATCCCCCAGCGTCCCATATGGTCCCCCAAGCCAGGAGCAATTTCTGAGTGCATAGTCAGGAGAGATCCCTGAGCGTTAATGGGTGTGGCCAAAAAAGAATTAATGATTATCTAGAAGTATCATAACATCTAAAGTCAACCCTAACCCAAAGTTTTTATATATTCTAGTAATAATTCAATAGTAAACTGGAAAAAAAGTCACTTATCAATGCTGGAGGATATATATGTATATATATAAGATTTTTTATGATGGAAGTTAGAATACACTGGAAAATTTTCAGTTCTCTTCAAATTGATCTAGATACTTAAAAAATGTTATCAATATTTTTGTTACAGATATCAGAAAGCTGTTTCTAGAAATTATGCAGAAAAGTTGAGAGATATTTAGGTAAGCAAAATTTTTGGGGAGTGGGTGGTTGAGTCACACTAAATCTATGCTCAGGAATCACTCCTGGAAAGCTTGGAGAAACCTATGGGGTTCAGGAATTGAACCCTGGTCAACCAGCTGTAACACAAGTGCCCTATAATCTCCGGCACATGTACAATATGATCTTTGGAGGGTGCAAATCAGGATTTTTGTTATATCACCTTAAGTGACTTAGAACAGATGTAGGGATGTGGCTCAGTGGTCTAATGGTCGCTCTGCAAGCATGAAGCCTTGGATGAGATACTCAAGACCCACCCCCCTCCACCAGGGTGAGTGTGATTTTATAAGCACTGTTGCTTATGGTCACCTACAACTTAAGGGAAAAGGTTACATGATTTATTCAACTAAAATATGTGCAAGCCCTAGCAAGCACAACAACTAAAAGTGTGGACATATTGCAAGCAAGCTTTGAGAGCCCTGTGAGCACTCTGAGTACTTCTAATATGATGCTGAATCAGAACTTGCTTTGGTCACTGTTTGATAGTAGAAGAGGAAGTATCATGCATTTCATAATAGAAAAGAATGCTAGCAACAAGGCTTTTCCAGATTTTTTAATTAGGTAGAGTCTTTCCACTCACTTTATGATTTGCAGGTGACTAGTAAGATAGGTTTATTTTAAATTATGAGGATTGCAATTGGGGAGTACGGTTGGGCCACACTAGGCAATACTCAGGATTTAGTCCTGACTCTCTGTAGGATACATTCTCAGTAGATCTTTTGTGCTGCCGAAGATTGGCAATGCGCAGATCATCAATGTGCAAGGTAAGTACCACAACTCCTTTAACTTCTTTAACTCTTTGGCCCTATTAGAGATTTTTTATATTTTTTCTAAATTGTTTTAGGGGCTGCAGTGATAGCACAGTAGATAGACCATTTGCCTAGCATGTAGCAGACCTGGATTCAATCTTCGGCCATTTCATATGGTCCTCCAAGCCTGCCAGGAGTAATTTCTGAGTGCAGAGCAAGGAGTAATCCTTGAACACTGGTAGGTGTGTCCCCCAAAGAAATATTTTAATGGAATCACCATAATTATTCATGATTAAATTTGAGTTTGAGGATTTTAAGGGAGTGACTTAGTTCATTTAGTGTGTCAGTTTTTATTTGTGTTGCTTACAATATGTATAATACTATTCCTTTGTTCTTAATTTATGTAGCATCATTTTGTCATTATTTCTTTTTTAAGTTTAATACTTTAATCCTTATGCCAACAAGACCCCACATTGGCCAGCCAGGGTCACCTCCTGAAGGAGATGAGCCCTGCCCAAGATCATGAGGAAGATTACATAAGGAAAGGATATAGGGAGGTTCCAGCTTTCTGATGATCCTTAAAATAATTGGTTATTGTCTAGGGGTATCGTCCTACTGCTCCCTTGTCCTTCCCTGCTAGGCTACCTAGTATGGCCAGGTAGCTTGGAGTGATACCTATAGAAATAGGCTTGTAAAACCTAGCATGTGTTTTGTACTATGGTCCTACAAAGTAGCATCTCTCCCTGCTCAGAACCTGAGAAGAAGCCTGACATGTGGCCTTTACAAAATGGCATTCCTCCTCAGGTGCAGACCTCAGGTCCCAACATTCTCTCCTCTTCTAATGGACCTGAGTCAAATCTTTGACGCACTTTGAGGTTTCTCATCCTTGTTGCTACTTCTGGACACACACTGGGACCTTAGCACACGCATCTTAATCAGTCAGGTTTTCTCCTATGATTGAACCAAGGTGATTGAACCAGTGATTGAACCAAGTCTGTTTCCCCAGACCCTAGGTCTAGTTCCCACCTGTTCTGGAGAGCAACTTCAGATCAGCATCCACTTGATGGGAGAGTTTAACTTGTTCTCCCCAATCCTCTACTGCCAAGAATGACAGCCAGGGTGGGAGAATGACTATGATGCAAGACACACCTGAGTTTGCAAAAAGCAGTGGCAAACACACAGAGGGTCAGTTCCTTTTTTTTTCTTGGGCACACTCAGTGGCACTCAGGGGTTTCTCCTGTCTCTGCACTCAGAAATCACTCCTGGCAGGTTCAGGAACCAAGTGGGATGCCAGGAATTGAACCCAGGTCTGTCCTGAGTCAGTATGCAAGGCAAATGCCCTACGGCTGTGCTATCTCTTCGGCCCCATGATCAGTTCCTTGATACACCCAAAGCCATGTCACAACCAGTCTCCGATGGGGATTACTTCCCCATGCAACTATATTAGCCCCTACAGTCTCATTGCAATAGTCCAGGTAAGGGAAGGGTACCTTTGTGACCCTGACTTGGGTGTGTAAGAGGTATATGTCCTGTATACCCTGCAAGGCAGTCCTCCCCTCAGTCCAGGGCAGCCAGAGTCTGTTGTCTGGACCACTGCCCCCATTATTATGGGGTTATTATTAATAATATATTACTATATTACAATATATTATATGTAATATGTTAATAATATAATATTATTATATAGCGGTTATTATATTCAGATATGTAATATATTAATAATATAATAATAATATTATCTAGGGGTTATTAGGCCAAGAAGAGGTATAGTGTTATGGGACTTACATTGGCACCTTAAGACAGTGTTGAGCTGCTGACTCCCTCCTTACTTGCCTTAATTGATGCTCCCCATTAGGATGTTAGTCTGGACAGTCTCTTCGAGGCCTATTGATATTTGGGCCAGAAATCTCAGCTTAACAGTACTCCTGAAACTCTGCCTGAGACCTCCATTCTTAGCCTCAGGGTCCAGATTCCTCTGTTCTGCCAGATGCTTTCCCTGGCACATGCTTATAGCCTGCAAAAAAAATTCCTCTCCACATTTTGAGGGGACTCCATTCTTTACAAGTATAAAATGAGGCAACTTGGGGCAACTTCCGTATCTCAGAACCAAACCCTTCGCTTGGTATTCACTACTTTTAACACACCTCAGTAGGAGATCTTGTGGAACATAAACAGAAACACCAAACAATTCACATAAGTCAAACTTTAAGGGAGGAGTCCCCAGGGTAATATTTTGACCCAAAAATGCCCCCCCATCTACAGTCTGGGTAAGAGGGTTTTCATTCTTGCTGGTCGTCCTGCAGTCACTGCACAATCATTACTGCAGTCAGAAGGAGCACTAGGACTATCTGCCTTCTGTCCTGGTCCTGTGAGCTGAGTCAGCTGGATATGCAGGAGGTACTCCTTGATCAGTCTGTAACTCTACTGCAAAGAGAAAGGAGGTTTCTTCTTCTTCTTCTTCTTCTTCTTCTTCTTCTTCTTCTTCTTCTTCTTCTTCTTCTTCTTCTTCTTCTTCTTCTTCTTCTTCTTCTTCTTCTTCTTCTTCTTCTTCTTCTTCTTCTTCTTCTTCTTCTTGCCTGCAGATTAAGCTGCTCGAGGGTGTCCTGGTGTATGTTGATGGGACCTAGGCAGCGTTATTGATGACTGAGTCATTGTAAATTCTCTCCAGGGAGAGCCCCTAAATGCTCGCGTCTGGAGTAGAAGAATGAGACCACACAACTGAAATAAAGTTTAATACTTTAATTCATCTCTCAACAAGATTGCCACACTGGCCAGCCAGAGTCACCTCCCAAAGGAAATGAGCTGTAATTATTTCTTTTAATTCCTAACTTTATTATTGGTAACATCTCTTTAGAAATAACGGGTATTTTATATAAAATATTTAAAAAGATCAAACATGAAATATGTTAAGCTATTTTAATCGGGAGAAATCTTTTTAGAGATAAAGGAAAATGGGTCAAGAGGAATGTATTTATGGAAAAGTTTACTACAACCATAAGCATTCTTACATTAAGAAATGCAGTATTGTTAAACTTTCAAAAACGAAAATATAATGTGTTTGACCTTGGAGGTATTGCAAGATTCTCGGTGGAAGAAAAAAAATTAGAGTCTACTTTCAGATGGGCACCCTCACTGCTTTTCCAGAAGCTAATAGATAAATTCTTGTCTAGTTTCTCGATATATACATAGTTAGACATTGATTGAAAACTAGTAGGAATAGGGAAAAGTAACTTATCTAAATTTATGGCGACAAATGGATGTTCAGGAATATAAGAATGAATCCAGGAAATTTGCTTATACAAGGGTGGACATACAGATTATTATGCTGAGTGAAATGAGGAAGAGAAATAGGGAGAGGGACAGAATGATCTGAATAATTTGTAGAATATAAGAAAAATAAAATATATTATGGTATTAATAGCTAGAGATAATAGAGATGAGAGTCATGAGGACCATTCATGGCAGGAAGCTTGTCTCTGACTGGTAAATGCAATTAGTGTAGAGAAGGGTCCATTGTGACAATAATTGTTGGAACTGATAACACTGGACAAGAACAGGGTGCTGAAAGGGAATGCATGGTACCCCTTCATTAGCAATAGTGCTAACCACAGTGTCAAAAAATAAAGAAAGTGAGAGACAGAGAGACAGGTAAGTTGCCTATCCAGAGGCAGGTGAGAGTGGGTAGGTTGGAGTGAAACTGGGCATTGGTGATGGGATAGGTGAACTGGTGAAGAGTGGTATACATTCTATGACAGAAACTCAATCAAGAAACATTTTGTAACCACAGTGCTTAAATAAAGTAATAAAAAAGAAAATAAGCACACGTTCCCTTACTAACATAAAAATATACAGAAGCTGAATGTTCAATAACTGAGGCCAATATTATTTCTAAGTTAAGGTGTCTCAGAAAAGAAACTTTTCAAAACTTTTTCTTATACATGTTGTAGACTCTCTAAAATGGAACCGGGATTTT
Source organism: Suncus etruscus (assembly GCF_024139225.1). Classification (NCBI taxonomy): domain Eukaryota; kingdom Metazoa; phylum Chordata; class Mammalia; order Eulipotyphla; family Soricidae; genus Suncus; species Suncus etruscus. Next base: position 84,097,580 of record NC_064868.1, read on the forward strand.
TCTGTTTTCCTTCTTAATTGTCCCTTTTTGGACACATTACCACATCTATTTATTACAAGATTACACTCAGTATTGTCAAGCTGAAAGCGCAATCTATAATTAAATTAATTGCAGAAAACATTTATTGAACACCTAGAAATTACTGAATAATTATACACCCAGAGAAAATATTGGGCAGTTCTGTAAAATAATCCTTTTTCGAGAATATTCTGATATTTCTTCTGCTGAAATGGTTTTAAAAACAAGGAGTACGGCCTTTCAGCAAATATAAGCAGCTGTATGCTCACTAAATTCAAGGATAAATTTGTTTCACTGACATCATATAGTATAGTATTAAACTATCCTAGGAGCTTAATCAAGACTTAAAACTGGGCATCACCTTCAAACAGCAATATAAGCAGTGAGATGCATTCCGCTCATTTTAGAAAGGAGTAATAAGTAAATTAAAATCTAAATTCATGGATCACTGCAAAAAATTTAAAAACTAAAGTAGCCAAGATATTACAGGCAGTTTATTGATAGCCAGTATACCAGTAGTTCTCATTTCCATTTTGTTAAATTTAGTTTTGGGGCCCATTTGGCTGTGCTCAGGAATTACTCTGTGCTCAAGGATAACTCCTTGCAGTGCTCAGGAAACATTATACAGTGTCAGAGGTCTAACTTGAATTAGTCATGTGCAAGGGAAGTGCCCAAACCACTGTAGTATATTTCTGGCCCCACAATGCATCTTATTAAATCTAAATTAGTTGTGTGACATCCTAAAACAGACATTGTACTTGGGTAATGAACAGTACCAAAGTAGCCAAAATATTACATGCAAAAGGCCTTTCTTGTTAGAATTCACTATATTTGAGCTATATTACCAAAATTGAATTAGCATTCTGATATATATATATATATATAAAGTTTTCTGTTTGGCTTTTGAACATAAAATGCAAAGAGTCTATAAATTAAAGTATGAAGAAATATTATCTTAAAACTTTGAATCCTTGAAACCAGAAGCATGTTATAGCTTTCATGTATTGGAAAAGATTAGTAATGTGTTCTACTTCACAACTCATAACACTTATTTGGTTAGATATGAACCTAAATATCTTAGAATGTAATATTTCATAAGTAAAAAGGCTTTTTGCATCAGCCCTCCTTAAAAACAATAAGAAGCCTAAAAACTTGCCCAAATAAACTTGATAAAATTTGTGGCCTCTGTATTTTCTGTATTTTCTTGAAGTATACCTGAATCTTGGGAGAGAATGGTGAGATTTCTGGAATTTCAAACTACAATTCCTTTCTTTCGCAGGCAGCTCTGAATATTAAACATTAATAGCTTGAATACCAGCACTCCAGAATGACTGGGGATGAAACAAAATGCCAATAATTTCCCAAGGAGGGACAAATTTCAAGTACCTCAAATGCTTCACTCCCAGAGGACTGTCAATATTCATTTGAACATCAGTTACCTGGAAAATTCTCCCTTTTTATATTTTTGTATATTTTTCTTCTTTCTTTTATTTTCTCCTCTTTATTTGTTCTCTTGTTTTCACTCCTCTTCTCTGCCCTCTTCTCCTCTCTTCTACCCCTCTCCCCAACTTTTCTCCTCTCTCCTCCTTTCCTCTCCTCAATTCTCTCCTCTGCCCTCTCCTCCTCTATATACTCCTATCCTCTACTCTTCCCTCCCCTCCCATTTTCTCTTCCCTCCCTCGCCTTCCCCATATCTCTTCTATTCCCTCTGTTCACCTCCCCTTCCTCCCCCTCCTCATCTATTCCTTCGGATCCTCTCTACTCCACTTTCATAGATTTCCTCCTCTCTTTTCCCTCCTCTCCTCTCCCTACCATCCTGTCCTGGTCTCTCCTTTCATTTTTACCTCTACTCTCCACTCCTCTCTATTCTTTAACTCTTTCCCTTACTTTCCACTCCTCTTGCCTACTTCCCCCTGTCTCATCTTTTTCCTCTCCTTTCCTCTCATAACACATCCTCTCCGCATCTATCTTCTCCTCTTTTATCTTCTTTCCTCCTCTCCCCTTTCCCTTTCTCTCCTCTCCTTTTACCTCTGACCACCTTATTTTTCCTCTGCTCCCATCCATTTTTATCCTCTCCCATTTCATTTATTCCTTTTCCATCCCCTCCTTTCCCCTCCATTCCATTTCCATACCTTACCCTCCTCTCGTTCTCTTCCCCTTCCTTTCCCTCCTCTCCCATTCACTCTTATCATCTCTACTCCTTTTCCATCCCTTCCCCTACTCTCCCCTCCTCTCCTCTCACCTACCTCATCTCTCCCCTGACCTCCAATCCTCTCATCTTTTTTCTCCACACTCCTTACCTTCTTTCCTATCCACTCCCTTTCTCTCCTCTCCCCTCCTATCTTCTCACCTTTGCTCTCATCTTCCCTGTGCTTCTCTCCCCATCCCTTCCTTTCCTCAATTCCCCTTCTCTCCTGCCGCTTACGCTCCACTCCCTCTCTTCAATTCCTCTTCTCTCTTATCCTTCTCTCTTTCCTCTCTCCCTTCCTCTCCTTTCCTCTCCTCATCTCTCCGCTCATCTCCCCTCCCCTTCTATATTCTCTTTTGTTATTTTATATAAGGTTTGTCTTAAAACTACACCAAAGCAAACCTTAGACCACCCCCCCACCTTCACTCCCTTTCATGGTTTTTGCATGCTTTTGTCAAAGGAGTCATTCATGTGAAGTACAATATAATTTCATAAGTTGGAGTTTAGTCTCAGCTCCCTACAGGGTGCAATAGCCAACAGAGATGGTCATTTTCAGTGGAGAGTGGTTAGAAAACTTGTAGTTTAATATGGCTGTACTCAGAGGTCCCTTAGTTTAAATAGATTTTCCATGTTAAATGTTTATCTAAATAGTAAATGTTTATCTTAAGCAACCAATGGCAATTTCCTGGGCCTATGATAATAGATGAGATAACCAGTAAACTTATACAGTAACTTAGAGGGAATTCTGGGAAACATGATACCTAGAAGGGGCCATGAAACTTCAGTTCCATATAAACTGACCACTAATTTAAATGAGCAGAGATTTTTGTGGCTCACTTCAGAGAATTAAGGTATTACCGAATAAGAACATAAGTGCCTTTAATAAATAGGAACAACCCAAATAAAACAACAATGAACTTTGTCTTTGTGGAGGAAGGATTATATTTCCATAGTTGTTGCACTCCTGTTTTAATTGTATAGTTTTTCTTTAAAACACTAAGACATAAAGGAGCAATAAAAATAGTTACTAAATGGCAAAAAAAAAACTAGTCAATAGAAAATCCCCAAGGGGAACCCCAACTGTTGGAGTAATTAGAGATATTTTAATTTGGTTGTTCTTAACATGTTCAAAATAAAGAATTATCTCTAAAAATTTACCACACTGTATAAAAGTACTGTTTTACTTGCTAAAGTATACTAAAGAGTAAAGTTGATTCCAAGATATTTGAGTTTGTGTGGCACTATTGTGAATGGGGTTGTTTTCTTAATGTCAATTTCTTCCTTATTACTATTCGTGTATAGAAAGGCCATTGATTTTTGTATGTTAATTTTTAGCCTGCCACCTTGCTATATGAGTCTATTGTTTCTAGAAGCTTTTTGGTAGAGACTTTAGGGTTTTCTAGGTAGAGTATCATGTCATCTGCAAACAGCGAGAGCTTGAATTCTTCTTTTCCTATCTGGATTCCCTTGATATCTTTTTCTTGCCCAATCGCTATAGCAAGTACTTCCAGTGCTATGTTGAATAGGAGTGGTGAGAGAGGACAGCCTTGTCTTGTGACAGAATTTAGAGGAAAGGCTTTCAGTTTTCTCCATTGAGGTCAATATTTGCCTCTGGCTTATGGTTGATGGCCTTAACTATATTGTAAAAGGTTCCTTCCATTCCCATCTTGCTGAGAGTTTTGATCAAGAACGGGTGTTGGACCTTATCAAACGCTTTCTCTGTGTCTATTGATATGATCATGTGGTTTTTATTTTTCTTATTGTTGATGTTGTGTATTATGTTGATAGATTTACGGATGTTAAACCATCCTTGCATTCCTGGGATGAAACCTACTTGATCGTAGTGGATGATCTTCTTAATGAGGCATTGAATCCTATTTGCCAGGATTTTGTTGAGGATCTTTGCATCTGCATTCATCAGTGATATTGGTCTGTAATTTTCTTTTTCATAGCATCTCTGTCTGGTTTAGGTATCAAGGTGATGTTGGCTTCATAAAAGCTATTTGGAAGTGCTTCTGTTTGTTCAATTTCATGAAAGAGTCTTGCCAAGATTGGTAGTAGTTCCTCTTGAAAAGTTTGAAAGAATTCATTAGTGAATCCATCTGGGTCTGGGCTTTTGTTTTGGGGCAGACATTTGATTACTGTTTTAATTTCATCAATAGTATTGGGGGTATTTAGATATGCTACATCCTCTTCCTTCAACTGTGGAAGATTATAAGAATCCAAGAATTTATCCATTTCTTCCAGGTTTTCATTTTTAGTGGCGTAGAGTTTATCAAAGTAGTTTCTGATTACCCTTTGAATCTCTGCCATATCAGTAGTGATCTCTCATTTTTCATTCCTAATATGAGTTACCAAGTTTCTCTCTCTTTTTTGTTAGTTTTGCCTGTGGTCTATCAATCTTGTTTATCTTTTTAAAGAACCAACTTCTGCTTTCATTGATCTTTCGGATTGTTTTTTGGGTTTCCACTTCTTTGATTTCTGCTCTCAGCTTTGTTATTTCCTTCTCTCTCCCTATTTTTGGGTCCTGGAATCAACTTGACTAAAATGTGAAGGACCTATACAAAGAAAATTATAAAACTCTGCTCCAAGAAATAAGAGAGGACATTCAGAAATGGAAACATATACCCTGTTCATGGATTGGCAGGATTAACATAATCAAAATGGAAATACTCCCCAAAGCATTGTACAGATTTAATGCGATCCCTCTAAAGATACCCGTGACATTCTTCAAAGAAGTGGATCAGGCACTTTTGAAATTTATTTGGAACAATAAACACCCTAGAATAGCTAAAGCAATCATTGGGTAAAAGAATATGGGAGGAATTACTTTCCCCAACTTTAAACAGTACTACAAAACAATAGTTATCAAAACAACATGGTATTGGAATAAAGACAGGCCCTCAGATCAGTGGAATAGGCTTGAATACTCAGAGACTGTTCCCCTGACATACAATCACCTAATTTTTTATAAAGGAGCAGGAAATCCTAAATGGAGCAAAGAAAGCCTCTTCAACAAGTGGTGTTGGCACAACTGGCTAGCACTTGCAAAAAATTGAACTTAGACCCCCAGCTAACATCATGTACGAAGGTTAAATCCAAATGGATGAAAGACCTCGATTTCACACCCGAAACCATAATATATATAGAACAACACATAGGTAAAACACTCCAGGACATTGAAACTAAAGGCATCCTCAAAGAGGAAACTGCACTCTCCAAGCAAGTGAAAGCAGAGATTAACATATAGGAATATATTAAACTGAGAAGCTTCTGCACCTCAAAAGAAATAGAGCCCAGGATACAAGAGCTCCCTACTGAGTGGGAGAAACTATTCACCCAATACCCACCAGACAAGGGGCTAATCTCCAAAATATACAAGGCACTGACAGAAATTTACAAGAAAAAACATCTAATCCCATCAAAAAATGGGGAGAAGAAATGAACAGACACTTTGACAAAGAAGAAATACAAATGGCCAAAAGACAAATGAAAAAATGCTCCACATCACTAATCATCAGGGAGATGCAAATCAAAACAACTATGAGGTACCACCTCACACCCCAGAGATTGACACACATTACAAAGAATGAGAACAAGCAGTGTTGGCGGGGACGTGGAGAGAAAGGAACTCTTATCCACTGCTGGTGGGAATGCCTTCTAGTTCAACCTTTATGGAAAGCGATATGGAGATTCCTCCAAAAACTGGAAATTGAGCTCCCATATGACCCAGCTATACCACTCCTAGGAATATACCCTAGGAACACAAAAATACAATACAAAAATCCTTTCCTTATACCTATATTTATTGCAGTACTATTTACTATAGCAAGACTCTGGAAACAACCAAGATGTCCTTCAACAGATGAATGGCTAAAGAAACTCTGGTACATATACACAATGGAATATTTTGCAGCCGTCAGGAGAGATAAAGGTATGAAATTTTCCTATACATGGATGTACATGGAATCTATTATGCTGAGTGAAATAAGTCAGAGAGAGAGAGAAAGATGCAGAATGTTCTCACTCATTTATGGGTTTTAAGAAAAATGAAAGACATTCTTTTTTTTTTTTTGTGGTTTTTGGGTCACACCCGGCAGTGCTCAGGGGTTATTCCTGGCTCCAGGCTCAGAAATTGCTCCTGGCAGGCACGGGAGGACCATATATGGGACGCCGGGATTCGAACCGATGACCTCCTGCATGAGAGGCAAACGCCTTACCTCCATGCTATATCTCCGGCCCCGAAAGACATTCTTGCAATAATAACTTTCAGACACAAAAGAGAAAAGAGCTAGAAGTTACAGCTCACCTCATGAAGCTCACCACAAACAGGGATGAGTTTAGTTAGAGAAATAACTAAATTTTGAACTATCCTAATAAAGAGAATGTACGAGGGATATAGAAAGCCTGTCTAGAGTACAGACAGGGGTTGGGTGAGGAGGAAGGAAATTTGGGACATTGGTGATGGGAATGTTGCACTGGTGATGGGTGGTGTTCTTTACATGACTGAAACCCAAACACAATCATGTATGTAATAAAGTTATTTAAATAAAAAAATTATTATTGGCATGTCTTGGGAAATCAAATAGAAAAAAAGTATACTAAAGAGCAGGACATATAAAAATAATAAAACATAGTCTGCCAATTTTTTTTTTACTTAGTGCCATTTTGTTATACACTGAAATGAAGAATGATGCAGTTAAAAAAAACACTTGCCTGACTTGTAAATCTCTGGTTGGAGGGCCTGGAATTTCACTGCTAGGTAATCTGATTTTTATTTCCGCAGTTCTACTGCTGGGAAAACCAACTCCACAATAAGACAAGATAAGATGTGGGATCTTCATTTCAGTACACCACATCCAAGTGTATGAGCATACCAACCAAATTGTGTGAACTCTGATGAGCACTACAAGCAAAGTATGTATGATCACCACAACTAAAGCCTGTGGCCTTTAGTAGGCCACATGCAAGCACACACTAAGTGTGCAATACTCTGGTTATAACATCTCTAGTTACTGAAACAGTGATAGTAATGGGAAGGAAAAAAAGAACAAAATATTCATATATTTAAGGTATGGGGCATTTTTATTTTTATGTTTTGTGGATTTACCTTATAAAAAGAATTGTATAATAACTAAAGGCATGAACTTTACATTGAAAGAGAAATGGGAAGAGTGGAAATTACATAGTCTTTGATCTGGCAGAAGTAGCACTTAACATAAGTGAAAAAGACTCCCCAATCTGAATATGAAAAAGATAATCATGAAAAAGTAGAAAGAATCAAGATGAAACCTGTAAGGCATAATCAAGAATGCGAATAAGTACATTTAGATATTTAAGAAAGACAAGAATGAAGAAGGCAGAACTTACATTTGATGAAATAATGACTCAAAATACTTCCAATTTAATTAATGAAATAGATTTGATAAAATACATCTGAAAAGTTCAAAAAATGACGGATTTATAGACTACATTTCCAAAAGATTTTTTTCCAAAAAAACATGAAATATTTTTCAGGAAAAAAGATAAAATAAGTTCAATAAAATTAAATGTATTGATTTTATTTAAATGTAAATCCCCCAAAATATGTTACTGACTAGAGTTATCAAAATTAACAGTAAAAATAGGAAATTTTGAAAATTTACCAATATGAATTAAGACATAGTAAATTATGAAATAAAAAAGGAAACATTTATTTCATTGCTTTCAAAGAAAATTCATCAAAATCTGAGAAAAATATACCAAAATATGTCATTCTGATTTAAATGCTGAGAGGGAAATTCAAAACTACAAAAATTAAAATCGTTTAAAGGGGTCAGGAGAGATTGTACAGTGGGTAAGGTGCTTGATTTGCATGTGGTTCAACTGGTTTAGATCCCCTATACCCCCATTTGATCCATCAAACCCCAGCAGGAGCTATTCCTGAGCACTGCCAGGTGTGGCCTATAAAACAGAAAAGGATTAAATTTGTTCTGAAATTTGGATATTAACCACCAGCTTGCAGCAATCTAAGAATGGCTAGTTAAGTAAAATGCCCAGTTTCCAATAACATCACTGACTCCCATAATCTATTTCTAAATTTAGTGGTAGTCATAAAAATCACAACATATTATCTGCTACCATATACCATCTTGGTAAGGAAACTGCACTATATTAATGCTTCATTGAGAGCAATAAATAATTTGTTCTGTGTAGTCTACTAAGTGGCTTCCCAGAGTTCTGGTTCAAATTATTAAATGCATTAATTGAAGTAAATGAATGAGATGTCATTGATTTTTGAAATCCACTTGCTACCAAATTTTACCAAAACCCCATCACATTTTAATTTGGATGTTATAATATATTCCTGACTATATGTTACTGTTTGGTGTAATATTCAGAATATCAGAATTCAGCATGACTATAAGCTAATACTTTCTCTAGCTACTATTGCTTATATCAATCAGTTGCATTTTTTAAAATCCAGACAGAATCTGCACTCTTATACACTACATTTTTATAGCTTATGAGGAATTAAACCTACTTAAAATGCTTTATGCCTGAAAAGTGGCCTAATTCAGTATACTACATTTTAGTTGGTCCTAATGAGTTCCTATTCCAAGTTTAGTAGTTTGTATTTGAAGAACATATATATATTAATATGTGTATTTATATATTTTAAACATTTTTTGAAAAAATATTTGGAAAGATACATACTGATTCTTGACACAGGATAAAAAAACCTATTATTTATCAAATTAAAAGCAATTTTATAGTTGAAAACCTGAGGTATAAACAAAGAAAGCTAAGCATCAACAAAAGAGTTTGTATATGAAGTTCTATGTATTTTGAAGTGGTCTAGCTAAAGCCCCTAAAAAGAAGCCCAGCTGAGTGCCCATTTCAAAGGAGAAAAGGAATGACCCTTCCTTTTCTTTTTTCCTTTTGTTTTGTTTTGGTGCCACATCCTGTGACGCTCAGTAGTTATACCTGTTTATGCTCTCAGAAATCACTCCTGGCTTGGGGGACGGTATGGGATTCTGGGAATCGAACCGAGGTCTGTCCTGGATCAGCGCGTGCAAGGCAAATGCCCTACTGCTGCACTAATGCTCCGGCCCCTAACATGAAAACCTTAAATAAGCAGAAGCTTCTCAGATAGATGGCTGTGCCCTGAGCCTCATTGGAATCCTGGGATGTGAATCTTGGCAATGTAAAAGGGCCCTAAATTAACACAGTATCTGTGGGGAACAAATGACAATTACCCCATAATACTCTGTCACAGCCCTAAAAACGTGACTAAAACACAAAGACTGGATTTTCTTTCCAAAACCCTTAGATAAAAAGCTTTGGGTAAAGTGTAGAACAAGGGAGGTAGTCTTAGAAAACGGAGCTGCTACCTCTGCTAGAACAAAGTCAGTCATCCAAGGAAATACCCAATGTGGATCATGACTGGTCAAGTCAGCTCTGAGCTCCTCCCTGCATGGATGCTCGCATGCCAGCAGCCCAGGAGGCAGGCCATCAAGCTGAGCCTGAAGCCAACTTTCTCTGAGCTGAGACTCAGGCTAGATCTACGAATTGTTCTTGGCAGGGAAAGGAAAGTCAGTTCTCACTTGGACACAGGCATCCCAGCAATGTGCCTGTCCCTAGCAGAAAATGATTTCAGGAGGAAGAAAAATAGTGAATTAAAATTGTTTTGTTTAGGAGCCAGAGCGACAGCACAGACGTAAGGCGTTTGTCTTGCAAGAGGCCTTCACAAGATAGACCCCATGAGCAATTTCTGAGCGCAGAGCCAGGAATGATCTCTGAGCGCTGCTGGGTGTGAGTCCCCTTCAAAAAATAGTTTTGTTTAGAGAAATGTACTTAAAGAAAAGTGAAGAGAGATACAGAGAGTAAGAGAGACAGACATGCAGGCAGACAGACAGACAGACAGACAGACAGATAGAGACAGCAAAAAGAGATGTGTTTAAAAGTGATCCATCAGCTACTTTAGAGTGGAAAGGCATAACATGGCTTTTAGGAGGTTATATGCAATTTCTCCAAATTGCCTTGGTCTGGAGTTCTCTGCATATGGAAAAGTTCACCAGGGTGTTGTAGCAGGCCCAGGTGTCTTGCTGGTTCTTTCACATGCTTATCATGACATTTAGATTCTCCTGTAGATTTCTTCTTCTTTTCTTCTTCTTTTCTTCTTCTTCTTCTTCTTCTTCTTCTTCTTCTTCTTCTTCTTCTTCTTCTTCTTCTTCTTCTTCTTCTTCTTCTTCTTCTTCTTCTTCTTCTTCTTCCTTCTTCTTCTTCTTCTTCTTCTTCTTCTTCTTCTTCTTCTTCTTCTTCTTCTTCTTCTTCTTCTTCTTCCTTTCCTCCTTTTTCTTTTTTTCTTCTTCTCTTCTTTTCTTCTTCTTTTCTTCTTCTCTTCTTCTTTTATTCTTCTTTTCTTCTTCTTCATCCTCCTCCTTCCTCCTCCTCCTCCTCCTCCTCCTCCTCCTCCTCCTCCTCCTTCTTCTTCTTCTTCTTCTTCTTCTTCTTCTTCTTCTTCTTCTTCTTCTTCTTCTTCTTCTTCTTCTTCTGTTTCTAAAGGAGAAAATATAACAAATTGGAAGCCAGCAGTTTGAGGAATATGTTAAAAGAGAATTTTTAACTTCTCAAATATTTTATTTTATATTTATTAATATCTTTAAGTACCATGATTACAAATATGTTTATAGTTGGGTTTCACTTACAAAAAGGACACCCCTCTTCACCAGTGCCCACCATTTTCGACCTCCCCCACCCCCTGACTGCATTCTATTTCTCTCATTCAGTAACATTGGCATGATAGTTGTCAGTGTAGTTATTTAACTAACTGTAACTTTTCTTCTTCTGAAGTGGATCTCTCAGAATCTGGGAAGTATCTCAGTTTCTCTATCTCTATAGCATTCAATATTTGTATCTGAAAGGAATGTCTTTCTCCTGCCTTTGAGCTACTTCAAGGTTAGGCATTATCTTCTTAAGATTCTCCCTAAAACTTATATCCTGAACTCCCTCTTCCTGCAGCTATTCCATCAAACCTTTAGATTTCACACTAATCATTAATTGTGATGGAATAAAAACAGCTATTTCCAACACAGACATTTATTAAAGTTCCATGTTCCATTTTGCCAACTTTCTACCTAGCATTTTAAGCCATATTTTTAATTATTTCCTGTAACCAAACATCTCTTTCAACAAATTATCTCATTTACCAAATAGCTTTTTGGTCCTTCTACATTATCTCAAATTGTGACACTCAAATCATTTTGTTCAGTTATTCTTTCTAGAAACCAAGGAGTTACCTTCGTGCTCTGCTTACAAAAGTGTCCAGATGTAACCTGTTAGTCAGTTCTACAATTTGACCACTTCCATAACCTTCGATTTCATTGATGAAATTCATTTTGCAGGCAGTTGTCAGTAAGATATCTCTAAATTTCAACACTAATCATTTTTATCTTTTAGTTAAACTCCTTCAGGATATATTTATGTCACTGGAATAAACTCCAAATTTGTGTATTGTTCAAAGAAGTTCCTATGATCTTACTTTTAAAATATGTCCCAAGATTTATTCTATTTTTTCCATTGTCTTGATCATATACTTGAACGAAGGTGATTGTTATAGTTCCCTAAGCTGCAGAATAATTTTTTCATTATGAATTTGCATATAGCAGCTCTGCCCAAAATGCTATTGTCTTACATTTCCATCTAGTTTATTCCTTGTTATCCATTAGGAATAAAGTATAATAACTTCCCCTTGGGAACCATGATGTATTTTTCCTTAGAATTTTTAGGCAATCTTTTTCCCATGGCATTCTTATCAGTAAAAACTTAATTTTATTAAAATTGTCTTCATGAATAGCTTTATACCATGGCCATGTAACTCAAGGACAAAGTTGATTATTAATTATATTTTATCCCTAATCCTGTGACTGCTTTAGTGTAATTTTGTTTCATGAATAATATCATTATGGTTGACAACCAGAGTGTATAAAGTCCTAGAAGATTCAGCCAGGGGAAAGATAATTTTAAGGAGAAATGAGGAATGATATTCTGCAAACTTTATCCAGGACACCAGTAGTTTGAGAAGCTTGTGAAAATGCAGCTTCCCTAGCCCCTCACCCACACATGCTAATTCCCTGATGAAAGGCCAGTTTCAGGACTTTTCAATAGCTAGAAATTCCATATTTTCAAAGCTTTTAAGGAATGGAAATACTTAAAAAATCATAATAGATTCTGGGTATGACACAGAAAAGCAAAGGAGAAAATTCCTCTATTTTCATAGGACTACTTCAAGGAAGATCAATAGGAGGGGGGGCTGGTAAAAAAAATACTTTGGGAGAAATAAGATAACTGAAAAATTAACTTGGGCAGCCCTATAATAACCAAAAGACATGAAGAACTCATTTTGTTTAGATAAAAATCTTAAACTTTTTCACGATTAAAAAAAATGGCACTATTCAGAAGCAGAAACCAAGGCTCCACACAGAAAAGGGCAAGCCCCTCAGAAAGGGGAAATTTCAAATGGAACTACAAGTCCATTCAAGCACATGAAAAGATCATCAAGAGTCCAGTGGTTTCTCCATGATAAGATTCAAATGAACTTTTCTCAAGGCAGAGCCCCAGGCCAAGGCAAGTTAGAAAAATTATATATTAATCTCCTCAAAGCCATTCCCTGCTTTTTTCACTCTGTAAAAAACCATGATCTCCCTTGAACAAGTCCCTCTCTGTCTCTGTCTCTGTCTTTTTTATCTCTTGCCTCACTTTTCTTTACATACTTTTTTTAAAATAAATAAAATGACTCTGCCTCCTCCTGAATTATTTTCTGCTAGGAGCAGACAAATTGCTGGGATGCATATGTCAAGGTGAGAACTGATTTTCCTTTCCCTGCTGAGAACAATTCGTAGCTCCAGCCTGAGTCTCAGCTCAGAACAAGTTGGCTTCGGGCTCAGCTTGATGGCCTGCCTCTTGGGCTGCTCAGAAGCTGACTTTACTAGTTGTGACTTAGTGAGGGCATTTCTTTGAATGGTTGATGTTGTTGTTCCAACAGAGAAGTGGCAGTAGTTTCCTTTGGCTATAACTCTTGCTCCCCAGTTCACTTCTCATCTTTCACTAAGGAGGTAAGGGGACAAAGCGTTTTCTTGGCAAATTAAATTCTCGAAAATAAATAACAACAGGGTGCTACTTATGTAGCCAACTTCAAGGGGAAGCAGTTAGGGAAAATCTGGCAAAAGCAACCTGGTAAAGGCCAGCAATGCGTTCTCCATTTTGAAGCCCCAAGAAAAAAAAATTGTATCTGAAACCTTGACATGTATGCTCAACTCTCTCCCCTCTGAAGAAGCATGTGTTGTCTTTTAACTATCTCCCTTTTCAGATCTCTCTAAATATTTTTACATCATCTCTGCCTTTCTTTATGGCCATACAATAACATTTCTACCACTTATTAGGGTAATACATGTGCATAACATCTCAGGAACCTCAGACACTTCTTGGAAGAAATAGTTTTTGCTATTTATCTTTCATTGCCAACAGTATGTCTTCTAATATAGGAACTCAACAAATCTATGAATAAAATGAAATGTTAAAAATTGTTTGGTTGGGCATGGAGCGGTAAATTGTCTGCCTTGCCAGTGCTAGCCTAGGACAGACTGCAGTTCAATCCCCTGGCATCCCATATGGTCCCCAAAGCCAGAAGTGATTTCTGAGTGCGTAGCCAGGAGGAACCCGTGAGCATCACTGGGTGTGGCCCCAAAAAACAGACAAGCCAAAAAATTGTTTGATTACCCAAAATCAACGACAGCAGAATCAATACTATCTTCAACAAGCTATACACAGAAGGGACCAATTATATTAGCAGTGCCAGGGGCCATAGGAGGGGGATGCTGGGAATAGGGTTGGAGAGAGGACAACACTGTTAGTAGGAGTACCCCTGGTTCAATACCTTCAGTACCCTAAATATTATTACAAAAAAACTTGTAATTCAAGTTGGTCACAATAAAACTTATTAAAAAATTGTTTGGTTAATCTTGGCTATCTTTTTTTCAGATTATCCTTGTAGGAAAGCATACATATGAAGATAATATATTGGCATCAAAGTCATACTTTTCACCTTTCTTACTATTTAATCTTAAGGCTCTGTTTATATGAATGTTTTTATTATGAGAATAAAGATGCAAAGAAAGAGGACAAGGTAAAGTTACAGGGGGAAGACAATCACCCATAAACAGAATTCTCAGAAGAAATCCCCTTGCTAACACCTTAGTTTTGAACTTTCAGCCAAAGAACATTAAGAAAAATAAAATAAAACCCATACACAATTACATTGTCCCTCAAGTCCTCAGATTGTGTAGTACATTATAACATTTCTTAGCAGTACACAAAGCAATCTACAGCCACAAAATTTATGTAACTTCTTTAACATTGAAGGCATAGTATTTTTTACAGATCCATGCACATGCATATTAGTTTAGGTTAACCTCAACAGTTTAAGTGGTTTTATTTAAGGATTAGAGTCAAAGGAGCAAAAACGGTGTTAGAGTGGCAATTGTTGTTTGCATAGGCCCTTTCCATGCCACCATATTTTGCTGGGCCTATGTTTATATGAACTTTTACAGATATTTGGACATATGTCAGTACACAGTACACTAAACAACCCTTTTATCGAGGAGAATATAGCCTAGGCAACAATCATCTTCAAATTTCTGTCTCTTTCTAACCTTTATAATTCAGAGCAACAGTGTTGCACATATTCTTTTCTGGCACTATTTCAATTTGATTCCAATTCTTTCATCTATTGTTTAGAACCTTCATTATACATCTTTAGGTATAGTTCTTTTCAGGTAAAGACTGGAAAATAATTTTATTTTAAGAGTTCACAGTTGCATTTTCTGTCTTTTTTCTGCTTAGTAAAATCCTCTCTTGATTAACTGTTCTAAGTGCCTGATTTGTAGACAACTCATACTATTTATTCTTTGATTATATCCATTGAGGAAGTTCTTTGAAGAGAGAAAACTTAAACAAGTCTTCACTCTAGGAGAGATGTAAGAAGCTGAAGATGAACATATTGTGACATTAAAAGACAGAGCTTTTGACAACATAAAACAAAGACAAAATGTTTAGAAGTCAATTTTGGAAAACGAGAGTAGTGGCTTTAAACCATCAGTCATAGACAAGTGTGAAATTGCAGATCTAGAAAATCTAAAAACCACTGGCCTTTGCAATGACCATCAATTGCTGCTCCTCAGAATGGTGTCATTCTGCAGATATGAAAATATTGAAACTACTGATATATGAATGCTCAGATTTTCCTAGGTCAATTTATTAGTCTTCTAAGACATGCAAATATGGAAGAATTAATAATTGAATAATTATGTTTTGTAAAAGAAAACAATTTAAAGAGAAGAAGAAGGAATAAATAGCATGTTATTTTATTTCAGCCCTCTTTTCTGTCTTTTGCTATTGTCACAGCTAGGGTCAAAAAGTGATTGTGGTGCTTGCCAGTACTAGCACACATATAGCACTTGGGAATGCAATGGTAGTTTCTCATGGAATCATATTTACAATTGTGGCGTGCTGCCAAGGTTTTACTCAGAATCTCAAATCTGTGAGGTTCTGAACCTGGCCCCATTTTGTTAGTACTAAGCCAAATCTTCCATGGCATTTGAATGAAGCAAGCAATGTTTTCTATTCTCAGATAAACTGAGATTTTTGTGTACATTGTGCTAATAACAATATTCTTAAATATTAGATATTCATGCCTCTATCGATCACTTGATAGGCTTTTGGGGGTCAAATGGAATTCTCTGATTGAATCTGGCTTTGTTGTATACAAGGAAAGCGCCCCGTACACTCTAATAATCTCTCTGACTCCTATAAAAATGCTATTTCTAAATAAGTATTTTTTAAAACTAAATAAATATAAATGTATGTCCTAGTTCATACACTAAGCATAAAATTGAAAAATTAGAAAGTAAGCATTTCACAAATTTTAAAGGATTGATCATTTTGGTAGTCATCACCAAAGGATGAAAAACTCACAAAAAGGAATCAAAGGCTATGTGCCTCTAATAAGAATACAAAGTAGAAACATATAAAATAGTGGAGCCAAGAATATTGGAATGCTTTAGTCCATTTAAGTCCATTTTCTTCATGCACCATTTTATGAATAAAATTTTTTTAAAAATATATAAATGTGGGGCCGCAGAGATGGCATGGAGGTAAGGGGTTTGCCTTGCATGCAGAAGGTTCGTGTTTCAAATCCCAGCATCCCATATGGTACCCTGAGCCTGCCAGGAGCGATTTCTGAGCATAAAGCCAGGAGTAGTCCCTGAGTGCTGCTGGGTGTGACCCCAATATATATATATATATATATATATATATATATATATATATATATATATAGTGCAGAATAAAAGAGACGGAGCAAAGAATAATGAATAATGTTATTTTTGAAAGTTGAGTTGCTACTTAAAAAGCTATGTAATAGGGCCCGGAGAGATAGCACAGCTGCGTTTGCCTTGCAAGCAGCCGATCCAGGACCAAAGGTGGTTGGTTCAAATCCCGGTGTCCCATATGGTCCCCCGTGCCTGCCAGGAGCTGTTTCTGAGCAGACAGCCAGGAGTAACCCCTGAGCACCACCGGGTGTGACCCCCCCCAAAAAAAAGCTACGTAATAAATAAGTGAGTGTACTTATTATGCTTGCTTTTTATAGATCTAGAATATTTTATAATATTTTTGTAAAAAAAAGAAGGGAAGATATGAAGATATTAAGGCATATATTTTATCATGCACAATAGCCATCAATAGTTTATTCTCCAGTTCTATTGGATTATATTAATGCAATTATATTTAATGGGAAAAATGTCATAATCATCAACCAGAAGACTCAACAGTTTAAAGATCTTTAAATTAATATAAAATTAACACTCATTCAAATCAAATTATAACTGGCTTTCCATAGAATACAATAAAAAGTAATTCTAATTTTATAGAGAGGTTGATAGGGAAAGGCATAACCTTGAGAATTGTGGAGAAATAATGGAAGAAATGATGATAAAGAGAGTGATAATAATTGAGGCACAAAATTAAGACATGTGTTATGTTTGAAGGTGTAGACCAGGTTGGTTTGATGAGTACAAGAGATAAAGACCTTGGTTTCAATAATTTATTGGCCTTGTCCCTAGAAAGTGTTGAGAGATTAATAGACAAGGTAATACTATTGTTATGCTTTGCCTAGAGTCCAGAATTTAATTTTTAATCACACTAGAGGCAGAACCACATAAAAGTTATTCTATTCCAAACGCCAATAATATTACCAATGAAGACTCCTGGCTAAGACCAGTCCTACTGAGTTTACAGTATCTGACAGAAGCTTATTTCCCATTAACAAGGAAGAATAGAAATAACTCTCCAGGAAACAAATATAGTGTTTATAGAAGGGAAGGACAACTTTGTATTGTGCAGCCAAAATATGTCAAACACTGCACTAATCAGTTGACATACATTGCCATTTTAGTCTCACAGTGATTTTGTTAGTGTATTATTGTGCAATTTATAATAATTATAATATATTAATATCATATTTTAGGTGAGGAAACAGTTTCAGTTTGAGAGCAATAAGTCAGAGCTAATGAGTGGCATCTTCCAATTTCATTCTGTTCCTGGAAACTTTATAAATCCTTCGGAAAAGAAGAAAATAAGAAACTTTGATTTCTCTTTTTCGGAAGCCCATGCTGTGCAAAATCTAACTCCAGCCTTCCTCTTTAAGTTGATAAGTGACCAATGTAGAAAAATCCTTGAAATTCCATGGAATTTAGTTCCTCATTAATCCTTTCATGAGTGATGATTATTAAATTCCACGCACCAGCCCTGAACTACTTATAACTGGATTTAGAATGAATTCTGACACCTAGGTATGCTCTCAATAATCCACATTTTTAATATCTAGCATAAACAGGGTACTTTTACTGCTGATATTTGAAAAACACTTTAAAAAGTCTCCAAATATGAAAGATGCTGTAATACTGTATATATCAGTAAATTACATTTCCAGTTTGTCCTCAATTTTAAGAAATCTTCAGCCAAATAAACTAGCAAGCAAATAAATCACTTTAATTATAATAAATGGCAGTTTCTCTAAATATATTTCTGGCAGCAAATAGCTTTCATTATTGACTTTTGCAAGAGTAATTTAAGGGGAAACTGTTCTCAATAAAGTTAGGGATGCCTGGCTGTGAACTACTATTCCTCATCTAAGAATGTTATACTCCATTTTGATTCCTCCATCATAGAAAATATAATTTCAATTTTAAGTCATTTAACTGATATATATTTATTACAAAATTATCCATCTTATAAATTATCTTCTTCATAGCCTCATTGGGTAATTTGAGGTTGCAATTTTCTATAGCGTAGATAGAAGAATCATGGCCCCGGTCAGAAAATATAGTATTGCAATTTTTGGAATTGCGAGAATATATCATAGTATTAGAATGAGAAAAAAAACTTTTGTTTTCTTTTTATCATTGGTAATTTTTTTTCCATTATGGATATGTTACACATCATCTTTATCAGTTACCAATGATGTGTGCATAAGAGTGTGTGGGATTCCAAACAAGATGAGCTGGCTTGAAATCTTAGATTTATTGTGCAAAGTATGTGACTTTTGGCAAACTGGTTTATATTTGAGTTCATTCTTCTTCAAAACAAAGACATTATTTAAGTTACAAATTTGCTTATAAGGTTTTAGTACCTAAAGCAATACCCCGTACTTTATAAGCATTTCATAAATGATAGTAATTAATAGCTGAATTTGACTATCATCAGAGCTCGTTTAAAGGTTAGAACTATTTATATATGTGCCTTGGAGGAATGCATAATTTCAGTGCCTCAATTAGATTCTGTCCATTCCCAGACCAATTTTCCTAAAGGCAATAAATGGTACTTGAGGATGAGCAGTTCACAAGAACAGTGATGCAGAGATAGATTTAGGAGCACGTATAGAATCAGAATCTGTAGATTTTCTCAATTTACGGGAAATTTTTGAAGGGGAAGTCCTTAGTAAATGACTATAAATATCTAATTTTAGTCACCCATTAAAAAAGGGTATCACTTGATAGAGGGAATATTCAAGGAATAAGATGAGCCCTAAGGAATGAGAAAGAGAAAGAGAACTGATGATATTGATATTTCAGTTTGGGATTTTTATAGATGCCTTTGTAATACTGAAGGTAGAGGACTGAAGAGTCTAGAATTCAATACAAGGGTAGGAGATAAAATTAGTAAAGGAGCCATTATTAACATAATTCAAACATGTGGGAACATGGAAGAAGAAAGATTGATAAGAGGACACAAAGAAAGAGAGAGGCCAGAGCGATAGTATAGCAGGTAGGGCATTTGCCTTGCATGTGCCTGACCCTGGTTCAACCCCTGGTATTGGATACAGTTCCTCAAGCCTACCAGGAGTAATTTCTGAGCACAGAAACAGGAGTAACCCCTGAACTGCCACAGGGTGTATCAGGAAGGAAGGAAGGAAGGAAGGAAGGAAGGAAGGAAGGAAGGAAGGAAGGAAGGAAGGAAGGAAGGAAGGAAGGAAGGAAGGAAGGAAGGAAGGAAGGAAGGAAGGAAGGAAGGAAGGAAGGAAGGAAGGAAGGAAGGAAGGAAAGAAGGAGAAAAAGGGAGGAAGGAAAGAAATAAAGGAAGGAAGAAAAAGAAAAAGTAACAAAGAAGAAACCAAGAAACAAGGAGAAACAAAGAAAGGAAAAGAATAGAATGAGTGAAAGACAGTGAGAAAGATGAAGAAAATTTTTTCTAAGCTAACTTCATAATAATCAGGGACATACAAATCAAAGCAATGAGGTACCATATCTCGCCACAGAACTGGCACACATCACAAAGGGAAGAACAATAAGTGCTGGTGGGGATGTGGAGAGAAAGGAACTCTTATTTCACTGCTGGTGGGAATGTCATCTAGTCCAGCCCTTATGGAAAACAATATGGAGATTCCTCAAAAAAATGGAAATTGAGCTCCCATATGATCCAGCTATAACACTCCTAGGGATATACCCCAGGAACAAAAAACAAACAACAAAAACAAACAAACAAACAAAAACACCATAAAATGCCTTCCTCACACCTATTTTCATTGAAATTCTATTTACAATAGCGAGACTCTGGAAACAACCAAAATTCCCTTCAACAGATGAATGGCTAAAGAAACTGTGGTACATATACACAATGGAATACTATGCAGCTGTCAGGAGAGATGAAGTTATGACATTTTCCTATACATTGATGTACATGTAATCTATTATGCTGAGGCAAAAAAGTCAGAGGGAACTAGACAAAGAATAGTCTCACTCATCTATGGGTTTTAAGAAAACTAAAAGACATCATTATAACAATGCCCAGAGACAATAAAGATGAGGACCTGAAGGACCAGCTCACGATTTGAAGCTCACCAAAAAGAGTGGTGAGTGCAGTTGGAGAAATAACTACACTAACAACTATCATGACAATGTTAATGAGTGAAAGATGTAGAATGCCTGTCTCTAATACAGGCTGGGGGGGGGGGGAGAAATGGGGGCATTGGTGGTGGAAATGCTGAACTAGTGAAGGGTGTGTTCTTTGTATACTGATAGCCAAGTATAATCATTTCTTAATCAGGATGCTTAAATAAAAATATCATAATTTTAAAAAAACTAACTGTTCATTAAATTAACACAGCACCACCAGCCAGGAATTTTTCAATATGGCTATAATGTCTCAATTAGAGTATTCCAGAAAAGTTGGTGTGTGTTATTCCCTACACTACACCATTTTAATATGTAGGTAGTTGATTTTTATTTTCCAGGTTTTTGTTATAAATCAGCTTGATCTGTAATCTTCCCTACAATGCCCAAGTATATCTCCATCAAGTGAATACCATGAAATGAATTGTGTTTTTCCAAAATTTATATGTTGAAGCCCTCATACACAATACTTCAGAATAGGATTACTTTTAGATTCCAACTTTTAAAGAAGTATTTGAATTAAAATGATGTAGGCAAATTCTGATCCCGTATTCTGGTTGCCTTTGTATGAATATTAGCAGTCAGAGAGACATGTATGTGAGGACACAGCCAGAAGTTATCCATTTGCAAGCTGAGAGAGGGCTCAGAATAAACTAACACTCTGAATACCTTGGGTTGCATTTCTAGTCTCTAGAAAACAAAATAAATTTTGTTATTTAACTTATTACAGCTTATATTACTTTACTATAGAAGACTTTAAAAACAATTCCAACACATTAACATAATACTTTAGTTGCTTATCTATACACTATTGAGATAAATGCAT
Organism: Suncus etruscus; assembly: GCF_024139225.1. Lineage (NCBI taxonomy): Eukaryota > Metazoa > Chordata > Mammalia > Eulipotyphla > Soricidae > Suncus > Suncus etruscus. The sequence continues at coordinate 84,119,097 of NC_064868.1, forward strand.
CATTCCTACACAACATCAATATCTAAGATATAGGGGAGAAGGTAATCGTACTGTGTAGTAGAACAATAAAGAAGGGGACAGGGTGCAGAAAGAAATTCAAGTGAGTTGAATCAAGAGAGTCAAGGCAGAGTTTGAACAATGTAATAGCACAGTAGGGACTTGCCTTACATGCATCTGACCAGGGTTTGATTCCCAGCATCCCGTACTGTCTCTTGAGCACTGCCATGAGTAATTTCTGAGTGCAGAGACATGAGTAACCCTTGAGCATTGCCTGGTGTGACCTAAATATTTTCCACACATGAAAGTAGAGAAGTAAAGGTTGGAAAGTTTCAGAGCTAGAACGCTGACCAACATGCTCTCATGGGTCAAGCCATTGTCCAACATCTAGATTCTAAACATATGCAATGCATGGAACCATAATTACACCTTAATAAAATAATGAAGAAATTCTGCTACCAGAAACAAAACCAGCACCAAAATTTTAAAAGTAAGGTGACAGAGCATTTTTCATTTAGACACAACTAGGACACACTTATATACATCTGAGGATAGGGGAGTCAATAATGCCAGGTGAACAATAAACTCCTCACTCGAAGACACCTACATGCTAGCCCAATGCTGTCAAGAAGCAGTTGACTGCCCCTTTTGCCGTTTCTCTCTTGGCCCGGCTTGGCTTCCTGGCTTTTGGATCTTTGGGCCGCATGGAGCCCAAAGGGAAGATGGCTAACAGGAGATAAGATGCAGGGCTAGCAAAATATAGCTGAATGCTTAAAAGGTTGACATAGGCCACACACCTGTGGTGGCTAGGGCATAAATAAAGATGATTCTTCCTGAAGCCTGCGTGTGAGTGAGTGATTTCACCTGGGCCTGGAACTCGCCGGCTGCATGGAGGTTGCAGAGCCATGTGGGCTGGATGGCATCATCCACCATCCAGCCCCATCGTTAATTATTTAATGCAACATCTGGCGCTCCGAACTTTGACCTGAATCCTGAACCCAACAAAACAGCGAAAATGGTGATATTTCTGCTCTTCTGTTTCATTTTGGCTCTTTTCGGGTGCACTGAGCCCAAAACACTGGGCCACGTGCAGCCATGTTCAAACATGGCCGTGACCCCTTCTAGGGAAACAAGGGCAATTAAAACAAAAGAGGTGGAAGCTTGCATCACCTCCAGCCCAGGCCCAGGCCCAAAACTGAAACTTTGTTACAAGAAACAAAAACCTGGGCCTCTTCAAAAACTTATTAAAAGTCTAAATTGGAAACGGAGGAGAAAAAAGACTGTATTTAAAGTGGACTGATTTTCTAAAAATGACCTTTGGCTTGAATTTGGATTTCGACTTTGGAAATTTCGAACTGAACTTTTAGTTTAAATCACTTGAAACTCTGAACATCCATAAGCTGCTTCCAAAGTGCGCCCGGAGGGAAAAATAAGGCAGCGGTGAAGCCCATCCAGCATCAGAAAAGTGGCCGAAAACTTGCTTGCAAAGTGCGCCCAAAGAAAAAAAAAAGCTGCGAAAAGCTCCAAGCGGCTGGGCTCGGCTCGGCTGGAATCTTGGCTGGGATCGGCTTGGCTGGGCTCAGCTTTGCCCGGAAAAGCGAAAAACCTGGAATCCACGCTCCAGATCACAAACCGGCAGCGGAGCCTAAAACTGAAAGGAAGCCACGTGGTAAAATCAGCGTGGGACAAAACAACATCTGAACTTTAAAAGTTTAAAGAAGCCACGTGGTGAGATCAGCGTGGAACAAATTAATCATCTGAACTATGGTTTTACGTGTAGAAAATTAGTGGGTAGTAATATTTTACTCATAGTTGGTGATGGGATAAGTTTTACTTAGTTAGTAGTTAAAAAATAAAAATAAAAGGGAAGTAATTCAGTTTAGCTCATTTAAACATCTAATTTCTAACCACCTGCATCTTTGTCTTAAGTCATTTTCTTTATAATTTAAATGTGTTTTGTTGTCTTTCAGAGTTAATATTTTCAATTGCAAAATGTTTTACTGTGTATTTTAATGTACTTAGCCTGTTTTTAAAATGTATGTTATGCATGTATGCTGAAGTACTTGTGTATAGGAAAAATATAGGAACAGTGAAGTTCCCCCAATATAGTTTAAAAATATAGGAACATGAAAGTTCCAAAATAGTGCTTGGTAAAAAAGCATTAATAGAATTTTAGGTTACAGGTGTAAAGTATATTTTGCAAATGATATGTTTTTGAAAAAGGGCTGGTATATTAATTTTCACTCTATTACGTTGGTGCATAAAAATATTAAGAAAAGGAGGAAATGTTGGTGTACCTAGCTAAAACCCTGAAGTTGGGTGCAAAGACCCTAAGACCCACCCATATCTGGGAGGGGTCTTGGGAACCGGATAATAGGTGTAACTACCTGCAAGACCTCCCATTTCTGGGAGGGGTCTGGAAAAGGATAGATAAACCTCTGAGCCAGGGGATTCGGCCCCTTTTGCCGTTTCTCTCTTGGCCCGGCTTGGCTTCCTGGCTTTTGGATCTTTGGGCCGCATGGAGCCCAAAGGGAAGATGGCTAACAGGAGATAAGATGCAGGGCTAGCAAAATATAGCTGAATGCTTAAAAGGTTGACATAGGCCACACACCTGTGGTGGCTAGGGCATAAATAAAGATGATTCTTCCTGAAAAAAAAAAAAAGAAGCAGTTGACTGAGGGCTGCTTGTAGTTAATGGGAAAGAGAATGTCAGCATTCCTTCATGTAGCAAGTCTTTGAATTTACAAGGCACAAGTACCACATTGTTCGACCTGTGTCCCCTTTATTCTTCCCATGATTTTAGAGCAATCATGCATTTAGGAAAATATATTATGGAAACTTATATACATTTTAAATAGATCTATGACATCCTAGATGTTGAAAGCGATAAGAAACCAGCCTCTGATCTTTCCAAGAAACAAATTTGAAATGGTGTGTGTGTGTCTGTGCATTTTCTTTAGCAAAGAGAAAGGATAGGATTTAATTTGCATTACTTTGATTTACTGTTTCATTACTTTATCCTCTGTCCTTCCCATTATAATATAGACATACTGGACAGAGTATGTCTATATTATCCTGAATAAAAACTACACACATACATATACACAGAGATATAAAATGGACAAACCTTACCGAACCTTTGGCAGACTACCATAATGTGCTCAAGGTAAATTTTTAAATGAGGTAAAAAGTTACTAAATCAAAATTCTCTGATGTTCAATTAGGCTTACCAAATACAGAATACCCAATTAAATCTGAATTTCAAAACTAAGGAATATTTCTTTTATGTAAGTAAGTCCTAAGATTCACATAATCCATACTTAAACTGAAAAATACTACCTCTGCTACTTATTGGAATTTTAAATTTGAGAGTGTTCCTGTTTATTTTTTGTTTGCTAAATCTAGAAACACTGTCTTTTTAATATATATTTGGAATATTCAAACTCCTTAGGAAGACCATATCTTCAGCCTCCTGAGTCTTTTTTTCTTGATGATTCATTTTGGTTTGCATCTCTATTCAAGTCACAAGTTTCATCCCTCAGTTGAATCTCCCAGGTTATACCTAATCTTCTTCAGACTTTTTAATAACAATTTTTGCCAGGACAGCTGGTAATCAAATTGTTAGTAACTCTTCAACAGAATATTGAGTGAAAAAGCAAGGTAAGGTTTACTAATTCCAAGTAATCTTGTTTCTATAACTTAATAAATTTAGAACTTTGATGAGTGATTTTTTTTTTAGTTTTTGGGCCACACCCGGCGGTGCTCAGGGGTTACTCCTGGCTATCTGCTCAGAAATAGCTCCTGGCAGGCACAGGGGACCATATGGGATGCCGGGATTCGAACCAACCACCTTAGGTTCTGGATCGGCTGCTTGCAAGGCAAACACCACTGTGCTATCTCTCCAGTCCCTGATGAGTGATTTTTTAATCACTAGTGCATATGAAATGTCAAATGAAAACTTTTTCGATAGAATAATTCTTATTTTGGGGGGCATGCCAGGTGTTGCTCAGGGATTACTCTGCTTCTACGCTCAGAAACTGCTCGTGGCTGGCTCTGGGAATTAAATGGAATACCTGGAATCAAACCAGGGATGGATCCAGGTTGGCCACGTGCAAGACAAATGTCCTACTGCTGTGCTATCACTCTGTCCCAATATTCAATAACTTATCATCTAATAAAATCTAAAGTTTTTGTGTGCTAGTGTGAACACAAAGTCAAATCAGATATCTCTGGTATCTAGAGCAGTGTATATGTCTTACTCATCATTATTCTGTCAGCAAATATTGATGGATTGCCTACTACCTTCCAGGAATTAATGAAAAGTAAGAAAAAGGGAAACAAACAAAGATATAGAACTAAAGGTTGGATGCTTGCCTTGCATGTGGCCAACCCTGTTTATATATCTGGCAGCCCACATATTCCCTCAAGCATAATCGGGACAAAAGGAGCAAACCCTGAGACAACCAGGTGTGGCCCAAAAATAAAAATAAAAGCAAACAAACAATTAAACATAAAACATTTCTGTGGGGCCGGAGAAATAGCATTAGAGGTAAAGTGGTTGCCTTGCATGCAGAAGGATGATGGTTTGAATCCCGGCATCCCATATGGTCCCCCGAGCCTACAAGGAGTGATTTCTGAGTGTAGAGCCAGGAGTAACCCCAGAGCACTGCCGGGTGGCCCCAAATCCCCCCCACAAAAAAAAAGAAAAAAAAGAAAAAAATTTCTGCACAAACTTACATGTCATATCTGCAGTCTATGAGATAGAGGGAAACATGGCAGTCCTAATGGATGTAGAGAGAGCATCTCACAACAAGTATGGCAATTGAATAAAGACCTAGAGAATATGCCAAGGCCTAAAGACATCAATATTCTTGGAAAGCTTGAAAAGACTCCTCACCCAGGCACAGGTATGACAAAAACAGAGTGAATGGAGGGGACTAATTGAGAGAAAGTCTCTAGTTTGGTACATTTGTTTTCAGAGCATTTACAACACCCAATGTAATTTATACTTGATTAATATTTGGATAGTTAGAGAAAAGGGATGGAAGAAGTGGTGGTGTCTATATTGAAGACTTAATTTATGTGAAGTAGGAGGTTTTTGCAGGGTTTTAAGCAAAAGTGACAGTTCGGTCCTCTGTTGTAGTGGGATTGTTTGATAAGCTAAAAAAAAGATTTTGGGGTGAACACAGGGGTAGAAGCGAGGCAGCTGATTAGGAATTTATAATAGTATTTCATGTGAATGATGGTGTTGGCAGACCCCACGGTGAGGGTGACAAAAGCTAAAAATTGGTCAGATTTTTAATATAGTTTGCAGTTGGAAACAACTAGGTTTGATGATGTTTGATGTGGGTATATGAGGGTAAAGATGACCCAGAAACTTTTGATGCCAATTATTGAAATGATAGAAGTAAACACCAATTAAGGTGGAAAAGAATATAGGTCAAAAAGATTTTGAGAGAAGATCTGTTCTAGCTTGAACAAGCCAATCTATTTTGGACAAGGACATCACATATCCCGTATATTAGTGCCAGGTAGGTACTACTACTACTGGTAAGTACACACTACTCACATATACTCACATTTTTTTTACTTATTTGATTCAAAATATGAATTAGAGTATAAATAGAAAATATTCTGTCATAATGTCCTATTTTTAAACTCTAAAGTTGCATGCACATACAAACATGCGCACACACACATACACACACACACACACACACAAAGGGTCAGAGAGTACAGTGAATAAGGCACTTGCTTTCCATATACCTGACCCAACATCTATCCGATAAGCTAACAGAACATCCCATTTTTCCAATAAGAAATAATACCTCAGTGCAGAACCATTAGTCAGCCCTGAGGACAGCTGGGTATGACCATAAAACCGAAATAAAATAAACACTTAATATGCTGCTGCATCCCAGTTAAGTGTTCATATCCTGGGCTTTCAGTTTTTTATTGAATTAACCCAAACAGATCCTCTTTCTAGATATCTAATGGCATCATATTCATCTGAGTTTTTTAGCCAGCTTCTGGCCTCTGCTTATTTTAAAGGCCACTGTAGAATTGTTTCACTAATACCTGGGAGTTTCAGTGTTACACCATGTCTGCCCAATAAAATGACTAGTAGAACTAGCAGAAATCCCTGTGCCAAGACCACAATGCAGCTATTCTTCTAAACTGTATTTCTCCTGCCATATCTCTTTGTTATTATGGTTGTAGTTTCTGATGGATGTTTTGTATTGAAAAACTTGGGTGTCCATGCAAAATATGATCACATTTTTTTTGTCCAGAGTCACACACTTGTATTGATGGCACTCAGGATCATTAGTAGTAGTGCTGCCAAGATCATATTTGGCATGCAGGGATGGATGGACCTGGGTTGGAACTTTTGACCATCTCTGCAAGGCAGGTACTCTACCCCTGAATTTTACACAGGCCCTAATCCTTTTTATTATTTCTTTTGCTGTTTTGGTTTGGATGCCACATACTGCAGTGCTCAGTGGTTATTCTTGACTCTGTGCTCAGGAATCGAATTCTGGAGTCCAAATCTGTTTGACTGCACACAAAGCAAATACATACCCATTCTACTGTCACTCCTACCTAGATCTTAATCTTGATCTTCTGAAATGACACCAAATGTTGAGTGACGATTGAGAAACACTGTCAGACCATGTACCATAAAGTTATGATTAAAACATGCAAAAGTCCATAAGAAGTGGATCTTTGGGGCCGGCGAGGTGGCGCTAGAGGTAAGGTGTCTGCCTTGCAAGCGCTAGCCAAAGAAGGACCGCGGTTCGATCCCCCCGCATTCCATATGGTCCCCCCAAGCCAGGAGCAATTTCTGAGCGCTTAGCCAAGTGTAACCTCTGAGCATCAAACGGGTGTGGCCCGAGAAACAAAAACAAATAAACAAACAAAAAAAGAAGTGGGTCTTTAAAATAAATTATGTAACTAAATGCACATAATTCATATTATTATGGGGGTTTATTTTGGGGGGTCACACCCGGCAGTGCTCAGGGGTTACTCCTGGCTCTATGCTCAAAAATCGCTCCCGGCAGGCTCGGGGGACCATATGGGATTCCAGGATTTGAACCACAGTCCTTCTGCGCCTAAGGCAAATGCCTTACCGCTGTGTTATCTCTCCGGCCCCATATTATTATGTTTTAAATGAACGGAAATGTTTGAAGGCAACAAAAATGTGCATGGCTATATATGCAAGTATTTTTAGTCCAATGATGATAAAATTAAATAAAATTATGTAGTGCTATGAATATTAATGTATCTCTGCTGAGACAAAATTTTCGTAAATCTTTGGCACCCATGGTAGCATTTTAAAATATTTTAGCCTGAAATACACATGGAAATTCTATGTATTACACCTTCTTATAGATTTCATAATGTACTTTATACTTTAAGAAATTTTGTGGGTTTTCTGCAGGAGATTAAGTGGTCTTATTTCAGAATCTCTATGAGCTGGATTTGTGGTTTTGTGGATTTGTGGATTTGTGGATTTGTGGTTCTACCATGAACCTTATCTCATAGCTTATATAATATCTTTTCTCACCCACCCCAAATGATCTGCTACCACCAAACCCCAATGACCTGCCAGCTTCAATGGTTCAAGAGTCTTATTTACTTGTATTATAGCCTGGAGCTGATGAAGATATAATTCCTGTCCAGGCTCCACTCACAGCTCTTCAGCCTTCCTAACAACATTATAGGTAAGACATTTTCCCTTAATGGTCAATGGTCTATCTAAAACTCTTGGCTATCCCCAGAAATCGAGGTTCCTCTTTGTAGTAGTGCAAGACATAAAATGCAATAACTATCAACTCTCAGTATGAAAGACAGATGTTAGCATATATTGACAATTGTCACCTACACGTTTTGTGACTATATACTTCTTTCACTATTGTGTGTGCGTGAAGTTGAGGAGGAAGAGACACAATTTGTTTCTAGAGTCCATAAGTTTTCAGATTGAATAAAATCACTAAAGAAGAAAATAGCAAAAATGGGATAAATTACATACCAAAAATATATCATAAAATAACCTTTTAATTTTAGTTGCTCATTATTCTGGAATTTCTATGAATACCAATTCTTTCCTCCACCTCCAAGAATGCATACTAATTCCTTAAGCCACACTATTTTCCCAAGATATTTCTACCCTTGGACTGGGATCACAGCTTAAGTGAGAAAGTTATGAAATCCCAGATGCTTACTGCTACCGTCAGAAAACTGTTGTCATGTTACAAATAGAGTCAATGCACTGTCAAATGTGTTTTGTAAGGTCATAAATACTGAGTATTTTAGTTTTAAATTATAAAAGTAATTAGACTGATAATTATAATAATAATAATGAACTTGTGCAGTAAACTGCAAATAATGTTGCAAGCACTCTTCTATAAATGATAATGGGTTAAATGATATAGACACGAATATTAAAAAAGTATTGATGACATAGATGATATAGACATAGATTAAATGTACCATTAGAGTTAGAGTCAAGGAGAAAAGGATAGATATAGAGTAAGAGAGATAGAAATATAAGTAGAGAAATGCATCGTCTTGCATTTTGAACTTTGATCTAAACCCAAAGGTAAAATAAGACCTTGAAAGTTTTCTGAAGGTTTGGTTTCCAAAGGAAAGATGTGTTCTAGGCCTTTATTCTGGATTTATGAAACATCATTTTTTCTGTGTGCCTTTAAAATTATCGTTTTGTTAAGTGTGTCTCTAAGTCCAAATTATTACATAAAAATTAAGCCATTTCAGTACCTTTCACATCAGCATAACTGATCCATTTATACTCCCTGACTGCAACCGACGGCCAGTGAGTGTCTGCTTTCTCTAGGAGATGACAAGATACAAACATCTCTACTATATTTAACTTCATTTGGGGGCCATATTTGATGGTGTTCAGGGCTCTGAGCTCACTACTGGCAGTGCTGGAAATCAGATATTGTTAAACAGTGGACAAGGCAAACACCCTAGCTGCTATGCTAATTCTCCAGCTCTGCCACTGTATCAAACTTTAAACTGCATTTTTCTTATTTCTGCTGCCATTGAGAAGTTGGTGTCCTCAGCCTGGCTCTGAGAATGCTCTGGATTTTCTCCATTTTGCAAGGCATTGTTGTGATCACAGCACTCAGCAAGAAATGAGATGGCCAATTTCCTGCTTTTCATAAGAATTCAGACTGGCTTAGGGCCTATCCTAATGACCTGACTTGAACTTGCTTACCTTTTATTTAGACCTCATTTGCAAATAAGGTCACATTTCTGAGGCTCTGGAGGTTAGAATTTCAAGAGAAAAATTTTATGATAAAAAAAATACAGGGGATGCAATTTAAACTGCAACATAATGCATCTATATGCCAGTGATTCTCCTTTTTATTTTATTGTATTTTTTCATAATTTTACCAATGCATTTATTATACATTTGAATTCAGGCAAATATCCTTATCAAAGTAATACATTTCAAATGAAGGAGAGCAAATAATGACACAGAGATAGCTCTAGGTTTACCTATGTGGGGTCTGAGTTCAATTTCCTGCACTGCACAGTCTCAAGAACACTGCTGAGAGTGACTCCTGAGCACAGGAACCAGAGTTGGCCTTGGACATTGTTGGGTGTGGCCCCAAAACAAAACAAAATCTAGCCAAGAAGACAAATAGAAAAATGCTTTTGATGCAGAGAATGAGTGCTCTGAAAATCCTTTGCCTGATTTGGTCACCCACAGCTCTATTCTCTATCCTTTTTTAAACTTTTCAAAGAGTAGAGATTTTGGGTGGTTCTCTTTGGATTTCAAAAGTTTACAGGGTCCAGAGTCATAGTATAATGGGTAGGATTCTTGCTTTTCATGTGTCCATCCCACCTTCAATATTTGGTATTTCCTATGGTCTTATGAGCCTTTACAGGAGTTATCTATCCCTGAGCAAAGAGTCAGGAGTAATCTCTGAGTACATTTGGGTATGCCTCACCTCCCAATCAGATAGAGCCTAGGAAGATATCTCACCAGCCAGAGACACATTCCATGCCTAGACCAGGCCAAAGTTAAAAACCCCAACACCAGAGTAACCATAAAGTAAGTATCTGTTCAGGTGGGCCAACCATTATCAGGATTTGCCCCCAAGACCAACTGAAAATTGGTTGGGAACCATCACATATAAGGCTTCATTGCAGTTTATTGATGAGCCAACTTTGATTCAGTGACAAGTTTTCTCTCAAAATAAAACATGAAAGATTATCTTCACTCACTATACTTCTCAAATACAATTTTAACACTAAGGCCCTACCTTAAGAGTTATCTTTGTTTTTTTTCAAATTACAGACTTGCAGGGCCAGCACCAAAGTAAATATCATATGGCCTTCTGAGTATGAAATTGAATAATTCCTAAACAACACTATGGGTGGTATAAACCATACCACCCCCAAAAACTTTTCTTTCGAAATCGAAAAACATACTTGAATAAAATTTCTTTTTTTGGGGGGTGGTCTTTGGGCCACACTTGGTGGCCTTCAGGATTTACTCCTGGTTCTATGCTCAGAAATTCTTTCTGGCAGGCTTGGGGGATGGGGATTGAACCTGAGTTAGTCACATGCAAGGCAATCTCCCTATCCACTGTGCTATTGCTCAGCGTCTTGAATAAAATTTCTGATGTGAAAAAATAGTTTGTCTTTCATTCTTTTTTCCCCCCTCTAAGACTCATATATTTTATGATTTGGACTCAGGATTGAATACACAAAGGCACTTTATGTCCCAAATCACTAGAATCATGTTTCTGCAAAGGCTAGGTCCTTTCTTCAAAGAGCTCTAACGGGAGTATCCCTGGCTGTAAATTACCATGGGTTTCTGGGTTTCACTTCAATTTAGTGTTTTAGAGGCTGTGAAATAATGCAACTACTTTGAGGGCCTGCTGCCTTCTCCTGGGTAGGCCTACCATTTTTATGTACCGTATATATTGCTGTTGCATATTTGTGAGCTTTCTGATAACACCACCAGAACATTTGTTATCTGCATTTTGGCCTGATTTCTGGTCTCTGCTAGCATTTGCTCCAGACTGACCTGCTTCCTCTCTAGACCTACTACATTGAGTTCATCTGAGGTTCCTCCTCACCAATATTCCATTTCATTACCAGCGCACTTTGAACACTCTGCCTTCATTTTGTTCAATTCTCTTGGCACCCTATTGCACATCTTCCAGTTTCATCCTATTAGAAGAAACAGGAGAAGAAAATGTATGAGTCCTCTAAATTTTGTTTGTTTTGTTTGGGGCCACACCTTTCAATGCTCAGAGTTCACTTCAGGCTCTGCACTTAGAAATCTCTCATGGCAGCCTCAGGAGGACATATAAATTGCATGAGATTAAACTCTGTATGTTAGGACAAATGCAAGACACATGCTTTACCCAGTGTATGATCTCTTTTGGCCCCATGTTCTTTAATATTTGTTTTAATTTCTATTACCTCTCAAACCTGATGATTAGAATAGATAAGTAGAGATTTAGCTTAGGGTAAATTTCAGTTTCCTTCAGATCCTTGAAAACATGATGCTCTGTCTAAAGGGATTTACTATTTCTTAAAAAAATATCTATTTATTAGCAAGGCTTCTTGTTTTGTGAAGACAACTTCTTTTCTGTTCTCTCCTAACATTTTTTCCTCTGTGTACTGAAGTCTCACCTTGGGACTCAATAGTGTTTTTTGTTTTACTCTCTGGTTGTTCAATGGGAGACTTTTAAATTTTTAATCTGAGCAATTAAAGATATATTTTATATACTTATATATTTTAAATATATAAATATATTGTATAATAATATATTATAATTATATTATAATCTAATATATATTAAATATATTTAATGTAAATTTTATATAATTATATATTATATATGGGGAAGAGGTCATGGAGGGCACTTAAGACAAACTTACTGATACTCAGGAATTACTCCTTTGTCTATGCTAAAGAATAACTCCTAGCAATGCTGAAGGGCCATATATGGTATACAGAATTAAACTGGAACCTGCCACATACTAGGCAAGCTTCTTTACCCTTGCCTCTTCTCTCTGGCCCTTTAAAAGATATATTTGGAATTTTTTGTTTTTTGTTTTTTGTTTGTTTGTTTTGGGCCACAGCCAATGACGCTCAGGGTTTACTTCTGGCTACTCACTCAGAAAGAGCTCCTGGCTTGGGAGACCATATGGAATGCTGGGATTCAAACCACCGTCCATCCTACAAATGACTACAGCTGTGCTATAGCTCCAGCCCCTAAAAGATATATTTAAAATCACTCCTTTCAGGTGATTTTGTTTGTTTGTTTATTTGTCTTTTTTATTTTATTTAATGAAAATGTATCACATAGTTGACAATAATGCCTTTGTTACAAGATAAGTTAGACAATGCTTATTTAAAAAGGAAAAGAAAGAAAAAAATAAAAAATAAAAAGAAGGAAAATTAAAAAAAGAAAGATAAAAGAACTACAGTAGCAAGCATATTTGTGAAAATTAATCTATCTCCAATGAAGTTCTCAATATAATGGTAGTTTTGGTAAGCACTAGTTGTTAGCTGTCCATTCTAAGAAATTGATATGATCTTCTAGGGATGACAGCATCAAACAAATGAATTGTCCAGAAATTTAAAGCACAACTACTGATACTGCAGCTTTTAGGGGTGTGATCTTAAGTGCCATGCTTCCTGGAAGGAGAACAATGTGGGAGAGTGCCTTCATTAGTCCCCCAAAGCCCTGGTGATATTAGCCCAAATACTACATACCTGAAGTTTGGTCAGATTGGTGTGTCTCTGAAGAAAAAAGTAGAGGGGTGGTAAGGCAGAGCCATAGGCAAAATGGTATTTCTGAGTGGTCCTCCATCTCCTCCCAAGATTGCTGGCTTTCTGCTACATGGCTGGTATACCCATTATTTTTCATGGCTCGATTAACAACTCTTTTCTCAAAAGAGAAACGAACTAAGCAGTGAAAAACCATGGATAACTAGCCATGTAGCTAGAAGCTGGCATGTCATGAGGAGAGGGCAGGCCAAGTCTCTGCTCAGCTAAAGCCTCCATCACTCATAATTGCTGTTTGCCTATGTCCCTGCTTCACCACTCCTCTACTACCCTCTGCAGAGTTACTAATCTGAACAAGTTTCAGATATGCAATTATTTGGATTGATATCATCAGGACTTTTTTTTGGAGTGAATGCAGGCAACTTCTCCCCCACTGACTTGTACTTCTGGCAGAACTGACAGCTGTAACCACACCAATAGAAGCAACATTGTCAGCAATAGTGGTTAGAATTTCTGGACCGCACATTTGTGGCTGTGTGACAACTTCATTTGTTTAATACCGTCATCGCCATAGGGACACATTACTTTAAATGCCAAAGTGTAGCTGAAGTCACTTAATGTTCAGAAACAAATGAAGTAACAGAACAATCAGCTAGCAACATGAGCTTATTAAACCTTCTGACAATGACTTAATGACCTCATTGGAGTTACAATAATTTTCACAAATTTGCTTGTCACTGTACTTCCCCTTTCTTTTTTCCCCCTAGTTCCTTCCTTCTCTTAATTCTATGTTTTGTCTCTTTCTATTTTTTTTAACAATTTTGCTCTCACTTATCTGGAAACAAATGTATTCTGATCAACTATGCCAACTATGTGATACATGCTCTTTTAATAAAGTAATTTTTTAAATTTTTATTAGAATATTTTATTTAGAATATTTTTATTTCATGGAAATATATCGTAATTAAAATAGCTTTTATATATTTTTCACAACATGCCAAACACTGTCTTAAATATTTAACATACATTAAAGTACTTTATCACCAAAAAAGTAAGGAAAGTTACAGTTCTCTCTATTTTATATATAAGAGGCAGAGGCTGAACAAAGAAAACCACATAACTCTTCTTAGAAAATAAAGTAATGTAGGGACTGGAGTAATCGTACAGTGGGTAGGGAGCTTGCATTGTCTGTGGCTGAGCTGGGTTTAATTCTCAGCATTCCATATAGTAACCCAACACCTCCACTCCAAGGATTCCTAAGTGCGAAGCAAGAGTCAGTCTTGTGCACTGCCCAGTATGGTCCAAAAATACCATCAAAACAAAAGTTAAAAACTAAACCACTAACATACCTACTATGTATAATTATACAATTCTATAATGTATACTACTAAAAGGCATATCATACTAAAATAATATGCTGTGATTACTCTGTTAAGAAAAGGAGGGGTATGAAAGCAAAATAAAATAACCTAGTCAACAAAATGATCTTTTTATTTCTCACTTCCTTGAAACTCTCAGTAAGATAAATCATGGAAATGAGTAGGAAAGCTGATGAAGAACATTTAAATAGGGGGCAGGGACAAAAGAGATAGCACAGCGGTAGGGCATTTGCCTTGCAGCATGTAGCCAATTCAGGACGATTCAGTTCGAATCCCTGCAACTCATGTGATCCCCTGTGCCTGCCAGGAGAGATTTCTGAGTTCAGAGCCAGGAATAACACCTGAGTATCACAGGGTGTGACCCCCAAACCAAAAATAAATAACTAACTGGGGGGCATGGGTCGGTTTATTTCCACTATGAATTCTTATTTGTAACCTGAAGGATAGCAGCAAAGAAGTAGTTCTTGCCTGTGGTTGACTGAAGAACAAAAGCTAAATGTACAAAGAGCATGGGACTCCCTCCGCATGAAGTAAACTAGAAAGCACCAGTGACAAAGCTGTAGACCTCCAAGCACCAGGTCTCATGGACATCGTGGGATGTAGGACTTCTGAATATTGTAGGACAAAATGTTTAGGGACAAAGCCATTGAGAATGAACCAGCACAAAACTGACAGGACATAAGGAGACACAGAGCAAATGTCTTAAACCAGTAAATGGCTAGCATCATATATATCTAGGGCAGGGGTCCCCAAACTTTTTAAACAAGGGGCCATTTCACTGTCTGTCAGACTGTTGGAGAGCTGGACTATAGCTAAAAATATGAACAAATTCCCATGAACAGCACACATATCTTATTTTGAGGTTTAAAAAAAAGAATAAATACAATATTTAAAATGAAGAACACGTAATGTTAAATCCACAAACTTGCCAGTATTCCAAAGGGAAATATGGGCCTGCTTTTGGAAGGCTGTAGTTTGAGGACACTTGCTTGAGACTGTTAGGAATCAAGAGACAGGAGAAAAGGAGGGGAGTTGGAGAGTGTGGCACATATCTCATAAATGCGCACTGTGCGCCCAGGACAAGTAAGCAGCTAAGCAGGACAGGCAGCTGCGGCAAAAACACCTGGCAGGTCAGAGAAATGACCTCAGAGGGCTACAAGTAGCCTGTAGGTCATAGTTTGAAAACTGATCTAGATTTAGGAAGCCAATTTTATACACAGTACTTAAGGACCAGCAGTCAGGCGCTAAGTCCAGATTCTCAAAATCAGTGATTAGCATGTGGCCTTTGAAAACACATGGCTTGGGGCCAGAAAGCCAGGAGGTAAGGCATTTGCCTTGCATGCAGAAGGATGGTGGTTCGAATCCCGGCATTCCTGTGCCTGCCAGGGGCAATTTCTGAGTGTGGATCCAGGAGTGACTCCTGAGCGCTGCTGGGTGTGATGCAAAAACTAAAAAGAAAGAAAAGAAAAAAAGAAAAAGAAAAAGAAAATACATGGCTTGGTTTTGAAAACGAACTTCATCACAGATGAGCCTCCAAGATATATGGTGAGGATGGGTGTCATCAGCAGCCATGGAGAAGTTCGGTCTGTTGTCTTGCTTTAGTCTTCCAATCCCATCCTCTTCCTCTGCCTTCCTGGGTCTTCCTAGAACTTTCTCTCATCTTTACTCCAAGGAATAAACTTTTGCATCTGCCTCTTTCTCCTCAATGTCTCTTCTCCATCTCCTTCTTACTATGCTTTCTCCCAAATTAATTGAATTGCCTGCCAGCTACTGTTTCTTGTTTAGTGTCTTTGTTCCTGGATATTTGCATTTGTATTGAAAGAATTTCTTTACCAAAATTTTGACCTGCTCACTGTACCAACTTTATTGGCAAGTCCATATTGAGTATTTCCTTGAATCCCCTTAATTCCACTGTAAACTGACAATCCCCAGATATCACTGCCCTGAGGAGGAAGTAACCTCCATCATAAATGCAGAAAGGCAGGCAGGGGCAATCTGTAGATTTCTAAGATGAGTGTTTTCACTTTTTATTTTTGAAAAGAGCTTGTAAAGGCCTGTGGTCTAAATAAAATCTGATATGAAGAAATTCATCTGCATTTTACAGAATTGTCTTGTTTTCCTTTATAAGTGCTGGGAAGACAGTTCAAGAAGTGGAGCACACGGTTTGCTATGTGAGCCCCTGGATTCTATCTCCATTACAGCATAGTTTCCTCAGCATCTGTTAGTCCCTGAGCGATGTCAGAAGACAGTCCTCCAAAATAACAAATCAATGTAACACAATTTATGGTAAATTTTAAGACCAATTTAAGTATTTGGCTGATCACATATTTTCTTTTTCTGAAAATTTTCAACAATAACTGTGAAAGGAGCAAGGAGCTTCTGAACTCTAAGGACAATAGCCCTATTCTCATTCTAATGATACACAGATATTAACAATGGGTTAGTTTTAACTCATCAAGACTATGTTCTTTCTCTCATTTTTTTTTTGCTTCTGGGCCACACCCTGTGGTGCTCAGGGGTTACTCCTGGCTCTGCGCTCAGAAATCTCTCCTGGAAGACTGGGGGGACCATATGGGATGCTGAGGAGCAAACCCAAGTTTTTCTTGGATCAGCTGCATGCAAGGCAAACACCCTACTGCTGTGTTTTTGTTCGGGCCCCATACTATGTTCTCTCTTAAACACTGATCTCATTTGCTTGTCTCTGTGTCACTAGCTTGTGGCTTTTTTCCATACTGGATAAGCCCATTTTCTCACTTGATCACGGTTATCCTCCCTTTTGTCTCCCATGACATCTTCCTAAATAAGTTGTGTGCAATATAAACTACCTTGGTTTAGAGTTGGATCTATAGTACAGTGGTCAAGGCATTTACCTTCAGAAGGCCAATCCCAGTTTTATAGCCAATATTCCTGAATATAGAGCCAGAATTATGCCTGGACCCAAAACAAAACAACAAAAATGACAAAAAACACACAAAACTCTTTGGCTTCATTTAAAAATATAAATAACAGGGGAAAAATTTCAAGAGACTTTGACCATTTATGCCTACTCAAAAACAGAATTCTATTTTTTTCCTTGTATGATAGTTCTCTGCACTATATTTTAGTTCCTGGGGTTTTGTATTGCGACAAACTATTCTCCAGCATCATTAGAAAGCTAGAAAGAAGCTTTGGCCCTGCCAATTCTAAAATAAAACAGTGTTTCTGTATACCTGGCAAGATATTCAAAGAAGCAAAAAGAAAGTTATTAGTATGGTGATGTCATTTTGCCCCAAATATTTGAGAATATTATTGTCCTATTTATACAGGTTCAAAAGAATAAAGGTTTTAAATCCTCTACATAATTTCCCAAGATAATTCAAGAAATTTCTGTTTCTCGGGCTGGAAATAAAGCACAGCAGTAGGGCATTTGCCTTACACCAGTCCGACCCAGGGTGGACCTGGGTTAAATTCCTGGCATCCCATATGATCCTCCAACCCCGCCTGGAGCAATTTCTGAGCACAGAGCCTGGAGTAAATCCTGAGAGCCACCGGGTATGGTCCAAAAACAAAACAAAACAAAACAAAACAAAAAAGAAATTCCTGTTTCTTACCCCATCATGCATTCTCTTCTTATATTTTCAGGGAAATAATAAAATCCAGCCTCTCAAGGCAGTGCTGTACTTGAGGTCTTTCAACTGAGAGCTCCTAACAGAGATGATGTTAAGGATGCTTTCCAAACAGCGTGCTCAGGCATGGCAATCTGCCATTTAAATGGATCAACTCTCTAAAATAATTCTCTAGAACAAAGACCCAATTTCTCAGCAACATTGAAGCTACTGAAGAAAATGACTGACAACTCAAAGGAATGCTGACTGAGTTCCAGCTGAGGAAACTTTGGCAGTGTATGTTTTGCAAAGAATGTTCTTTTCTGTGTCTTCTGTTACTCATATGTCCATGATTTAATGATGGCTGTTGGTAATTCAGTAGAAGACTCATCAAACTTTAGAGCAGTGTTTAATTCCAGAAGGGAACTGACATACTATTATTGTACACCTTCAGATGCTGTCCAGTATCTGAGAATATGCGATAAACAAAATTGCTAAAGCCTTTGACTCAACATTGTGGAGCTCAAATGTAAAACAATATAAAGGTGAATAGAGGCAATTGTAACACAGTGAAAATCCTGTCAAGAAAGCCTACAGGGAAAAATTAAGGGATAGAAACAAGGTGACATATCAGGGAGATAAAGACACTAGAAAAAATATTCTTCAAGAATTGATGTATGAATGGTTGCTAAAGGATGAGGAAAAAATACAGGGATGACTCCTCTACTAAAGAGTCCGTCATGCAAGCATGAAGCCATGAACTTAATTACAGTTATGGCCTGCTTGTGACAAACACTGACAGTTTATTTGACTGAGGTTCTCAGTGTCACCAACTCTCCAAAAAAGAGTGGATCCTTAGAGCCAGAGAGATAGCACACCGGTAGGGAGTTTGCCTTGCATGCATCCGACCCAGGACAGGTGGCGGTTTGAATCCCAGCATCCCATATGGTTCCCAAGCCTGCCAGGAGCAATTTCAGAACACAGAGCCAGGAGTAACACCTGAGCTCTGCCAGATATAACCTTTCCTCCCAAAAAAAGAGTGGATCCTGGCCAAATATCACAATGTCCTAGCATTGTGTCTAGGTGAGTGATTCCTGCCTCCAAAATGTGTAGGAGAACTACAAGGAAAATGTTTGATTTCTACTGAACAAATGTCCAAGCACTTTAACTAAAGAGGTGTGATACATGCTGAGCACTGCAGGTGAGTGTGTGAGTACAGTAGATTGGTGAGTGACCTCTAGCAAGAACTACAACAAAAGTATGTGGAAGAATTACAACTAAGCATGTGTGTGTATCTGGTCATCACAATGATAAGCATCGAAAGAGGGAAGGTAAGCAGAAAAAAATAAAATGGATAAAACACGTTGACGATTTGGTTAAATGAAGGGGGAGGGAAAACAGGTTTAAAAAGGCTTAGAGGAGGGAAAGAGTACCAAGTCTTCAAGAACTTGAAAAATAGCATAGTGGGCAATGTGCTCATGGTAGATTCTGCAAGGTATAAGGTAGTTCTGTAGTTCATTAGAAGATAGCATGATAGTAATACTAGGGAAAGAATACAACACACATAAGAAAACCAGGACATATTTAAGAGGAAGTGCAGAAAATATGAAGTGGAGAAATTTTGTGATTTTTCTGAACATTTGAGTCCCAGGTGTTCTTCCTGAGAAACGAATGCTGAATCTAAGACCCAGTGACTAATTGCAACTTCTTCAAAAAGAAACTGAAGCTTATGATATATACTGAGCTCAAGTCAGGGGGAAAGATCTCAGAGGGCTATTGTTGAGAAAGTAATAGAAAATAAGTAGATAATGAGAAATAAAATTGGAATTACTGAAATGTGTTAGATTTAGCCAGAGGAGTAGAAAGAAAATTCCCCTCTACTTTTCTGAACTCTTCTTGACTGGTTGAACAATCAAATAAACTGCAGAGAGGGGGAAGATTAAGATTACATTTTATGGGCCAGAACGGTGGTACAAGCAGTAGGGACTTGCATGTGCTAACCTAGGACAGACTGCGGTTCAATCCCCTGGCATCCTATAAGTTTCCCCAAACAAGGAGCGTAGGTAGGAGTAATCCTTGAGCATCACCAGTGTGGCCCAAAAACAAAACAGAAAAAGAATAAATTTTATTGCAAACATTTGGGGGATTTACATGAATGGAAATTAGCAATTAAACAAGACAGATTAAAGGTTTGCATCCTGAGCTAAGGAACAGGATACAGACTTAAGACTCTGGGAGAGAGGAGGAGAAATCATATCATGAGGAAAGGGTGATTCATGAAAGAAGTCACAGGCTTGGCAAGTCCCATGATAACAAAACCTTATAGATCAATTTCCCAGATGTGTTACTTTTAGATATACCTTACCCTGAGTCTGGCAATCCCCAATTCTTTCTTATTCTAGGTAGTTAGTAAGTGACTATGATGATAGAACATGGACCTGCAATCTAAATATCCTAGTGCCACAGTGGCCTTTGCTAAATCTCAGAAGCAGATAACTTAATGTGTTCAATAATCGCTTTTTCGTCCTAAACTAAGTTTCTCTCCAGCTGGGTACTTTCTTTTCCCTTCCAATAACCCTTTCTACCCCCCCCCCAAATAAAAGCAGAATACTTATACAGCTGAATTCAAATTAATAATGGGGAGAAATATTGAAATGATTAATTCCCTTAGTAACAGACACCCTTATTTCCCTGATGCTGTTTTGATTGCTGACAGCTCTCAATCCCCACCTTGGGCCACCCTTACTTCCACTTAGCTGGGTTGGCTGAGAAGGAAGCAAACAGCTTACCTCTTCTGACACAACTAGATCAGCTCGTTGTGATGCTTCTAATCAATGTCTTCACAAACTCATAATGCAAGATGACTAATTTTATTCTTTGGGCTTGGGATCTATCTGTTTTCCATGGATTGATTGAACATCACACCTAGAAAGCTAGAAAGTGTTCGTACAGTTCCAGTCTTTTTTGCACTGACTTGGGAGTTTCAGAAATAATTTAGCTTAATGGTCTATGATCCAAAGTAAATGGGTCATTTCTGAACTGAGGTAGTTAAAACAGACTTCCCTTTCATGCCAAAGTGAGCTTTAAAGCCACAATGTATAGAAATAAGAGAGTTAGGTTATAATGACTGTAAGAAATAAACAAAATTTTAAATCACTAAAGATTTGGGAATTTATGTTTTCACACTGTAGTAATCTGATGAATACATACTATTTGACATATTCAGCAATGTATAGATCTTTGCATCTGCTCTACAAAGCGATGCTCCAAATGGTTCCTTGAAAGTCACTTCCCAAAAAATATGGACATGAATCCGAAGTATAATTATGTTCTCTTCATGCCAGTCACTTAAAGAGGTGAACAAAGATATATCTACAAACAAGTAAATGTAACTCATCAAATACACACTTCATAGATTTTTGAGATACTGAAAATAAAATTACTGATAACATAAAATATGTAGCTGTCTTGCTACATTTTTTATATTTTACTTTTGATCAAAGTGGATTACATATCTTTCATAGTAATATTTTAGGTACATATTAACATTGAAACAACGGAGTTCCCACCACCGAAGTTGACCTCCCCCCATTCCCAGTATTCATCTGATACCCCCCTCCCTTACCTCCCGGGTTGCTAATAAAAGTGATCCCCTCTGTATCTAACTTGTTGTAGGTTGGGTATAGATTCTGTTGTTGTTGGCTTTGGATTTGGTGATTAAGTTTGATCATTTTTATTACTATTTAATGAACATACAGTTATTTGGACTTGGTACCCTCTGTTATTTCCCTCTCAATTTGAGGGCAGAGCAAGATGGTTCCAGTTATGTGGTTCTGTTTCACACACACATACACACACACACAAAACAGAATAAAAAATGTCTTGCTACATTTTAATATCAAAAGTTTAATAATTGTAAATTCATGCAATGAAGTGGTAAGAAACTTACTCACACTTCAATCTTACACTCTTATGAAGAAGATAAAGCATCAAAATGATTGTATAATAATTTTCAAGAAGGAATATCATCTCCAATTTTAGATAAAAACAGATTTTCAAAGAAGAGCAAAAATATAACTTTTTTCTTTTTTGGTGAATTCAACTACAGTTTGAATTGTACCAGTCATTATTTGTATTTATTTGCTTTCCAACAGTGAACAATCCACATCCCCTCTTCAGAGTGCTTCTTAATTTCTAATGAAGATCTTGATCAATGATAGTCAAAATGACTTGTTTATTTAATTTATATAAAAACAATGATTTATAGTCTACCCTCCATTGCCAACTGCACTTACTAATCTAAAAATGATTATCACAAAGTATATTTAATTATTCTAAATCTGTCTAATGCAGTGCCTTAAGAAAGCAAGACATTCTGATTTAAAGCACATATTACAAAACAACTTTTTTGTTTTTGTTGTTTCAGGTGTTATTTTTGGCTCTTTGCTCAAAAATTGTTCCTGGCAGGCTCAGGGGACCATATAGGATGCCAGAGATCAAAGTGGGTCCATCCCAGGTCAACTGTGTGCCAGGCAAACACCCTACCTCTGTGCTATCACTCCAGCCCCACAAAACAACTTTCTTTTTGCTATAATAAGTTTTATTTTATTATTATTTTTAAATTATCTTTATTTTAAACACCGTGATTGCAAATATGATTGTATTGTATGATTACAGTCATGTAAAGAACACCCCCCTTCACTAGTGCAAGATTCCCACCACCAATGTCCCAGATCTCCCTCCTCCCCATCCAACCCACACCTGTACTCGAGACAGGCTTTCTACTTCCCTCATTCATTCACATTATTATGATAGTTTTCAGTGTAGTTATTTCTCTAACTGCATTCATCACTCTATGTGGTGAGCTTCATGTCATGAGCTACACCTACCAGCCCTCATCTCTCATGTCTCTGAGATGCTGTTAAAAATATCTTTCATATTCTTAAAACCCATAGATGAGTGAAACCATTCTGCATCTTTCTTTTTCCCTCTGACTTACTTCACTCAGCATAATAGATTCCACGTACATCCATATATAAGAAAATTTCATGACTTCATCTCTCCTGACGGCTGCATAGTATTCCATTGTGTATATGTACCAAAGTTTCATTAGCCACTCATCTGTTGAAGGGCATCTCAGTTGTTTCCAGAGTCTGGCTATTGTAAATAGTGCTGCAATGAATATAGGTGTGAGGAAGGGATTTTTTATTGTATTTTTGTGTTCCTAGGCTATATTCCTAGAAGTGGTATAGCTGGATTGTATGGGAGTTCAATTTACGGCATTCCCACCGGCAGTGAAAAAGAGTTCCTTTCTCTCCACATCCCCGCCAGCACTGCTTGTTTTCCTTCTTTGTGATGTGTGCCAATCTCAGTGGCACATAGTATTTTTCATTTGCATCTACCTGATGATTAGTAATGTTGAGCATCTTTTCATGTGCCCTTTGGCCATTTGCATTTCTTCTTTGTCAAAATGTCTGTTCATTTCTTCTCCCCATTTTTTATGGAGTCAGATGTTTTTTTTCTTGTATAATTCTGTCAGTACCTTGTATATCTTGGATATTAGTCCTTTATCGGATGAGTATTAGGTGAATAATTTTTCCCACTCAGTGGGTGGCTTTTGTATTTTGGGCACTATCTTCTTTGAGATGCAGAAGCTTCTCAGTTTAATATAGTCCCATCTGTTTATCTCTTCTTCCACTTGTTTGGAGAGTGCTATTTCCTCCTTAAAGATGCCTTTAGTCTCAATGACATAGAGTGTTTTACCTACATGTTGTTCTATATACCTTACAGTTTCAGATCTGATATCAAGTTCTTTAATCCACTTGGATTTTACCTTCATATATGGTGTTAGCTGGGGGTCTCCGTTCGCTTTTATGCAAGTGGCTAACCAGTTGTGCCTACATCACTTGTGTAATAGGCTTTCCTTGCTCCATTTAGGATTTCTTGCTCCTTTATCAGAAACTAGGTGGGTATATGTCTGGGGAACATTCTCTGAATACTCAAGCCTATTACACTAATCTGAGGGTCTGTCTTTATTCCTATACCATGCTGTTTTGATAACTATTGCTTTGTAATACAGCTTAAAATTGGGGAAAGTAATGCCTCCCATATTCCTTTTCCCAAGGAGTGCTTTAGCTATTCTAGAGTGTTTATTGTTCCAAATGAATTTCAGAAGTATTTGGTCCACTTCTCTGAAGAATGTCATGGGTATCTTTAGAAGAATTGCATTAAATCTGTACAATGCTTTTAGAAGTATTGCCATTTTAGTGATGTTGATCCTGCCAATCCATGAGCAGGGTATGTGTTTCCATTTTCACGTGTCCTCTCTTAACATCTTGGAGCAGTGTTTTATATTTTTCTTTGCATAGATCCTTCACATCTTTAGTCAGGTTGACTCCAAGATATTTGAGTTTCTGTGGCACTAATGTGAATGGGATTGTTCTCTTAATGTTCATTTCTTCTCTATCTTTATTGGTGTATAAAAAGGCCATTGATTTTTTGTGTTAATTTTGTAGCCTGCCACTTTGCTATATGAATCTATTATTTCTAGAAGCTTTTTGGTAGAGTCTTTAGGGCTTTCTAAGTAGAGTATCATGTCATCTGCAAACAGTGAGAGCTTGACTTCTTTCTTTCCTATCTGGATTCCCTTGATATCTTTTTCTTGCCTAATCGCTATAGCAAAGACTTCCAGTACTACATTGAATAGGAGTGGTGAGAGAGCACAGCCTTGTCTTGTACCAGAATTTAGAGGAAAGGCTTTTAGTTTTTCTCCATTGAGGATAATATTTGCCATTGTATTGTGGTAGGTGGCCTTAACTATATTGAGAAAGGTTCCTTTTATTCCCATCTTGCTGAGAGTTTTCATCAAGAATGGGTGTTGAACCTTATCAAATGCTTTTTCTGCGTCTATTGATATTACCATGTGATTTTTATTTTTCTTGTTATTGATGTTGTGTATTATGTTGATAGATTTATGTATGTTAAACCATCCTTGCATTCCTGGGATGAAACCTACTTGATCATAGTGAATGATCTTCTTGATGAGGCATTGGATCCTGTCTACCAGGATTTTGTTGAGGATCTTTGCATCTGTGTTCATCAGGGATATCGGTCTGTAATTTTCTTTTTTGGCAGCATCTCTATCTGGTTTTGGTATTAAGGTGATGTTGGCTTCGTAAAAGCTATTTGGAAGTGTTCCTGTTTTTCAATTTCATAAAAGAGTCTGACCAGGATTGGTATTAGTTCCTCTTGAAAGGTTTGAAAGAATTCATTCGTGAATTCATCAGGGCCTGTGCTTTTATTTTGGGGCATATTTTTGATTATGGTTTTAATTTCCTCAATAGTAATGGGGGTGTTTACATATGCTACATCTTCTTTATTCAACTGTGGAAGGTTATATGAGTTCAGAAATTTATCCATTTCTTCCAGGTTCTCATATTTAATGGATAGAGTTTCTCAAAGTACTCTCTGAATACCCTTTGAATCTCTACAGTATCTGTAGTGATCTCCCCCTTTTCATTTCTAATACGCTTTATCAATTTTCTCTCTCTATTTTTCTTTGTGAGTTTTGTCAATGGTCTATCAATCTTCAAAACAACTATTAAATAAATGATTTACCCACTAGTTATTGACTTGGTATGATACTGATTTACTTCACTGTTTCTTCTCAGCTAAACACAGTTTTCTTTTTATTTAATATTGGCAATTTTCTATCTGTGTGTGGTATATATAAAGATTGCTATGTCTATTTTTTTTTTTTTGGTTTTTGGGCCACACCCGGTGACGCTCAGGGGTTACTCCTGGCTATGCGCTCAGAAGTCGCTCCTGGCTTGGGGGACCATATGGGACGCCGGGGGATCGAACCGCGGTCCGTCTCCTAGGCTAGCGCAGGTAAGGCAGGCACCTTACCTCGAGCGCCACCGCCCGGCCCCGCTATGTCTATTTTTATAACGTCCACATTTACATTTTATAAAATTTTTAACAATCAGTCACGATTGTGTCCTTTCCAGATATTGCCTGAGAATTAGAAAAATATTATTAATCTTATTCAATTTCTTTTTAAGAACCTTCAAGATTGACATATTTTATGTCAAATAATTTGCAAGTAAAAGTATAGTTTCAAATGTAAACATGCTATTTGTATCTCATTTTTGTAACAATTTTCTACTTACTTTACAGTCATATTTTCTCCCAAATATTCACCGGTGACTAGCACTTGTCACCACTGATTTTTTTTCTAACACAAAATTGTTTTTCAGTCTCATTCATAGTCAATAAACATTTTGAGTTCTAACTACAAGGCAAAGAGGTAAAAATCAAGCACATTTATGATGGCAATATGTTTGGTATAATAAATTTTATTTAGATGGTTACTGAGATGTGTAACTATGGTTTTTGAGATGTATCACACTCATAGACCACTTTACTCAGAATGCAGCCCTATAGAAAAACAAAACTACTTTTCTTTGGAATTTTCCCCAAAGTAACCCCTTGCTGTGTCTTTCTAGATTCCTTCTCTGCACACAAATTTTGGTTTTTATTTGATTAATACTAAATTTTTCACAACTCTGTTTCTTCTCACATACAGCCCGTATAAACTGCAACTTTAGTCATTTTGTTCCTTGTTTTTCCTCATTTTATTTGCTATATCATTTATTGTAGGTGAACCCTTCCTCAAACTTCACTTACATCTTGCTTTTGTATCTGACTTGACTTTCCTTCACCAGGGTTGCGGTTTGGTTTGAATAAATAAGGGAATCAAGGTTTGGGCTGGAGAGAAAAAGGCACATGGCATAGTTGCTCTAATTTCTCAGAATTCCCTTCCTTTTTATGATTCAAGTTTTGTGAAATATTGTGTAGGCACTGTGTAAAAGATCCCACAATTGTTATTAAACTGACATTTTCTTCATTATTAAATGGATTTAATAGGTGTTTTGACAGATTGATCCCAAGTGTCATTCTCATTGCATTGTTTCATGATAACATGCAACAGACATGGCTCAGTCATGTATGTTGAACTTAATCACCTGACTGAAAAGTAATGCTGTAAGAATTTCTCCATTCTAAAATAACTTCTTTTTGGGGCCACATCTTGCTGCTCTCAGGGGTTACACCTGGCTTTGAACTCAGAAATAGCTCCTGGAAGGCTCTAGGGACTGTATGGGATGCCAAGGAATTGAACTGGGTTCATCTTGAGTCTGTCCTGGGTCAGCTGCATGCAAGACAAATGCCCTTACCACTGTGCTATCATTCTGTCCCCATAAAATTACTTCTATGTTACTTTTATGCTACATAATATAATCCTCCAAAGAAGAGTTCACACATAAAGAGTATGAATTAGGGGCAGGAGTAATAAATAGTGTGGGTAGAGTGTTTGCCTTACATGTGATCAATCTGCTTTTGATCCATGCATCCTGTATGATTTCCCAAGGACCCCAGGTGTAATCCCTGAGTGTAGAGCCAGAAGAAAGCCCTGACTGCAGCCTGCTGTGGGTCACAAACAAACAAAAAGTATGACTTTTCGCCAAGTTCATAAGGTTAATCATTTACACAAATTATTTGAAATTTTTATGGATAAGATATTTGTGCATTTGATCTGAGTTTTTTTTTGTTCAGCCATATTTTTATACAAAGTATGGACCTGAGATACTTAATTAGTAATTTCGCTTCATATTCCTTTTTTTAATTTTTTTAGCCACACACGGTGACATTCAGGGATTACTCCTGGCTATGTGCTCAGAAATCGCTCCTGGCTTGGGGGACAATATAGGAAGGCCAGGGACCAAACCCAGGTCAGTCCTTGTTCAGCTGCGTGCAAGGCAAGAGCCCTCTCACTATACCATCGCTTTGGTCCCTGTTGCTTCATATTCTTATAACAGAATATCGATGCTCTTTGGTTTGGAGATCTCCAACCTCTTAAGTGCCTTTCAGAATTTACACATATTAACATTTGTTCTTAGTTTTCTGAAGTACCATGAATTTTGTCAAAAACTTATTGCTATATATTTACCATTACAGCGCTTCCCAGAAAACTACTCTGCTCTATAAAATGGCTATATTTAATGTAGTCACCCCCTTTTATTCCCTCTAAATTCCTTTAATCTTTTCACTGTCTCAAATAGATGTCTATGAAAATGCATAGCCTTTAAGATGTTATATATTTGTAATCTTACTGGCTTTTTTCACTTAGCAATATTTATTTTAAATTGATTCATGTCTTTTGTAGCTCTGCCTGTCATTTCACTTAATCAATCAACAACAATCTGAGGTACTAGAAAATGCATATCTACTGAAGGAGAGCTTCGTTGCTTCCAGAACTACTCTATAATGACTTTAGTCATCAGCTTACTGATTGTTGTATAGTCATAGTTTTCAAACCAGTCAAGTATATAACAAGCAGCATCATTGCTGTTAGCACAACGTGGTTTTATTGTATAAAGAAATATTACATTGTCTTCCAAAGTCACTTAACATGCCTAATGACAAATAATGCTGCCCATCTTTTCACAAACTTATCATCATCCATGGCATATATCCCTTATAGTGAGGTTCCTATAGGTTTTGGGGCCCATTAAAATATTCCTTTATTCTTATGCTGAGTTTAAATGGTTCATTTTGGATGAAGATAGAGATCTTGCAAGTACTTCTCTGTATTGCAAACTTATTTTCCAATTTTCTTGACCAGGTTTTTATTTTTCAGATAGTTTAAATTTTAATCCAGTTTCCCACCTATCAATGCTTTTTGTTTAATGAATTGCCTTTTTGGTACAGTTTTTAAAAATCTTATCACCAAGACAAAAGTCACTGAATTTCTTCTAGATTGTGTTTAAAGGGGTTTATAATGCTATCAAAATAACTAGAACATGAAAAACGTTAACTTATGCAAAGTAAATTGGAAAAAATAGGTGATCTAAATTACATAATTATATGTGAAATAAAAACAAATAAAATTAAAGAATGGATCCAATAAAAGCCAAATGAATTCATGCATTCTAATTAGAGAATAGAGCTGGATAAGTATGAAATTTGGCAAAAGCAATAGATAAAGAGTATATAAAATGATGATGATGGAGGGGAAGAATATTGGTACTTAGGTAGTGGTTGTGCTATAATTACATGCATTTGAGATGTGAATCTATGATCCTGAAGCACAATGCTAACAATCATTGTGGCATTTTAGACTCTCTGCACCTATTGCTCTTGCCAAATTTTATATCACAATGATCAAAGAAGAGTTTCTGTAGTGTCGTAATTTTACATGGTCAAGCAATTTTTGAATAATTTATATTTCATCATGAAAGTTACATCTAGGGCCCAGAGAGATAGCACAGCGGCGTTTGCCTTGCAGGCAGCCGATCCAGGACCTAAGGTGGTTGGTTCAAATCCCGGTGTCCCATATAGTCCCCCGTGCCTGCCAGGAGCTATTTCTGAGCAGACAGCCAGGAGTGACCCCTGAGCACTGCCGGGTGTGGCTCAAAAACCAAAAAAAAAAAAAAGAAAGTTACATCTATGCTAACATTCATTTTATGTTCCTTGCATATAAATATCCAGTTATTCCAGTAAAATTTCCTTTATAAAAATATTTTCCCATTGAATCACGATTGTACCTTTCTGAAATATTATAGTCTATATTTGTGTAAATCAATTCATAGCTCTTGAATCTGTATCACTAGCATATGTGGCTAGTCTTCACTAGTAATAATCTATCTCATTATAACTCATAGATTGAATAATTTGTTCCTCCAATTTGGCTACAGAGAGGAGAACTTAGCAAAGCCAGTTAGGACACTCTTAGTTCATAGGAGGATGAATTAAGTCTGCAAATGCCCGGCAGTAAATATTTGAGGCATGTCAGGCCATACAATTCCCTTGAGTACTTTTCAGAACTACTCAGTTCTCTGTAGTGAGAAAGCAGCCGCAGGCAATACATAAAAGGATGTGCATGGCCATGTGCCAACAAGACTTCACTTATAGACACTGGAGTTTGAATTTTATATACTATCTACTCAAAATATTTTTACTTTTTTATTTTCCAACCATTTGAATGTCGGATTATCCTTAGCTTGTTGGTCATTTCATTATTTTTCAAAGCAAATCAGTAAAACAGTGGTGACTAGATTATGCCTGAGCAAATCTTAAGTCTACATGGAAGTAATCAGATGCTGTATATTCAGAAAGAAAAGGAGAGCCATGGACATATTTAATAAGTACAAGAGATTGAAGTCAGGAAGTTTTGGTGTTGATATATGGGAAACAGATAAAGGAGTCAAAAACTTCTAGTTTCTGCCTTGAGCTACTAAAATACAGAAGAGTAGGTTTGAAATAAAGTAATAACTTGTTTATGGTTGAATTATCCCCCATAGTCAAATTCTCATTGTCTTAACTTCCTTAAAGTCTTTTCACTGTTTCTCATGGCAAATCAGAGAGAACTTATCTGTAAAGATCACAGAAACTCAGTCTTTATCCAGAGGCTTTCCTAACTCTTCCTGCCACCATTGACTCCTCAGAATACAGCAGTTTGATGATAAGATTTGGCTTCAGATCTGAATATTGTCAATATTACTGCAGGACAGAAAGCTAGTTATGGAATTTTTTAATATATTTTCTTTTTTTGGAAGAAGCAGCTTCTTTATCTATGAATAAAGGTAACATATTATTGCTGGTTTTATTTTCAAGGCCTTTTTTAGAGACTAATTGTCATGAAGAGATAGGGCCTATCTCCCTCCTCTTGAATCTTGCAAGATTGTGACAATTTCAAGAGAGTATAGCAGAAAAGGTACTATTTTGCTCTCCAAAGCTGCCAAGAAAGACTATCTGGTTTCTGTCTTTTCAAAGTGGCTCACTTATACTCGATCAGGAGATACCATCTTAGAAACCGTCCTTAACCTAGATCCAACAGTATCAGGAAGGACAAACCACAACAAAGTACACAGAGCCTGTCTTATTGGCAGAACTGTACTAAGCTCACTACCAACAGTCAGTGGCAAACCAGCACCCACACAAATGAGCCATCTTGAATTTCCAATCAAAGATCAAATAGAGCTTTAAGAAGATTAAACTCCCAGGTAAGAGGACATAGCAATGGCATACAGGACCCTTTGACGATTCGTCACTCAAGTCCTGTTCAAATCCTGATCCAATGATTCTTACACCTAATCAAATAGTTTTTTATGTCACTATATGTGAAGTAGTTTATTACTCATCAATACTTTCTGGATTACTACCTTTACAATTTGCTTCATGGGCTAAGTCAATAGTACAGCTGGTTTGGTACTTGCCTTGTACATGGGCAACCTGAGTTTTATCCTCAGCAAACCTCAGCACCATCATGAGTGATCCTTGAAAGCAGAGTCATTGGTACCTGTGTTCAAAGGTGTAAGACATGAGGATAGCTGGGTGTGGCAAACAAAAGAAGAAGAAAAAGAAAAAGAAGGAAAGAAAGACGGAAAGAAGGAAGGAAGGAAGGAAGGAAGGAAGGAAGGAAGGAAGGAAGGAAGGAAGGAAGGAAGGAAGGAAGGAAGGAAGGAAGGAAGGAAGGAAGAAAAGAAAGAAAGAAAGAAAGAAAGAAAGAAAGAAAGAAAGAAAGAAAGAAAGAAAGAAAGAAAGAAAGAAAGAAAGAAAGAAAGAAAGAAAGAAAGAAAGAAAGAAAGAAAGAAAGAAAGAAAGAAAAAGAAAGAAAGAAAGAAAGAAAGAAAGAAAGAAAGAAAGAAAGAAAGAAAGAAAGAAAGAAAGAAAGAAAGAAAGAAGGAAGGAAGGAAGGAAGGAAGGAAGGAAGGAAGGAAGGAAGGAAGGAAGGAAGGAAGGAAGGAAGGAAGGAAGGAAGGAAGGAAGGAAGGAGGAAAGAAAGAAAAAAGAAGAAAAGAAAGAAAGGAAGGAAGGAAGGAAGGAAGGAAAGAAGGAAGGAAGGAAGGAAGGAAGGAAGGAAGGAAGGAAGGAAGGAAGGAAGGAAGGAAGGAAGGAAGGAAGGAAGGAAGGAAGGAAGGGCTTACTTAATAGTACATTGAAGGATCTTTCCTTGCAGAGCTTTAGGGAACTAATGAAGTGCTAGGGAATGAACTGGTTCAGCCTCATGCATGACAAGAAACCTGCTCTCTTTACTCTGTCTGGCCCCTGTTTTGAACTTTTCAATTAAACTGTAAGCTCATTTATAAAAATGTCTAAACTAGCCCCATCAGGACTTGGGGGGGTTCATTGATGATAATATCCCAAAAAGAGTCCTGATGGTTCTGAGACATCAGGATTATAACCCAAAATACTGGGGCGAGAACATGTGGTGTCAGAACTCAGAGGGTTCCTTTAGCGAAGAGGTGGAACGCCGGCTTTGTGCACTCCGGTTATGTCCTCTAACAACAACAACATGACCATTATTGTCAATTCTCCACTTCAGAAACTGGGTTTCATCCTTCTGACCCACCTATGGCCATTATAATAGAGCAGTCGAAAACCTAATAATAAACATTGGAAAAGATTGTTGCCTTTTATTCAATGCTAAAAGCCTTCATCTAAATTAATTCAATATACGTACAAAGGACCTAGTTTGGGTTCAAGAATTCAGCTCTCCAAATTCTGCTCATAGTCATGGATCAGTTTCTCTTTATTCTTAAGGCTAATTCAGTTATTCTAGTTATTCTCTCTTACTTTAATTGACAGCAACTTTTTTAAATTTGTGTGCCACACCCAAAGGTAGTAAGGTCTTATTCCTGGCTCTGCACTCAGGAATCACTCCTGGTAGGGGTACAATCTGGATGCCGAGGATCAAATAAGGGCCAGCTACATGCAACACAAGTGCCTTATCTGCATCTATTTTCCAGCCCCGAAAAAAAATGTTTTTAATCAGATGGCCGTTCTCAATCATTTACCTTTTTAAGGAAAAAGCTATACTTCAGCATCTGAACTGCCTGCAAAGCTCATTTCTTCCTCAGCTGTTATTTTTAAGGGTTCTAATTAAGTTTCCAATGGAGTGTAATATTAAATAATCAGTGAAAGCCTAAACAAAAGTCATTAAGAATTTTAATTCCTCTCTTAACTTTTATTCCTTAACAATTTTCTCTTTCTCTCTGGTCTCTAACTTTTTGCTCTCAATTTTTCTTTATCCTCTTCTGGGGAGTTTCAAGTCCTAGACTCACATTTTATCTCTGTGTGAGCCAGAGGAAAAACTGCAAACAAATGCGAAGCACTGAAAAATATTGAGTTGGAGAGAAAACTGAATTCCATTGGCAGCTTGACTGCATCCATACTGCACTAGTGATTTAATTTCAACTAAGTCTTCCCTGATGCTCAGCAATGCCTCATTTTTTTTTCTTATCTCCTGTTGACTTCCTATCACATCCCCCACAGCAGTGCTTCCAAAACTCTCCACTCTTCTTGCTGGCTCCCTCAGAGGAGCTGACATCGCTGCTTCCTTGGGTGAAAGCAATGCAGAGCCAGCTCCTTCACCTTCGCCCTTAATTCACAATCTCCCTCTCTACTCACACATTCACCTTTATTTGTCTTCTTGACTAACTTAAAACAGAAGAAGCAGGTCATCTTCTATTCCTGTTGTTTTGTTTTGTTTTGGGGCCACACCCAGCAGCACTCAGGGGTTACTCCTGGCTCTGCTCTCAGAAATTGTTCTGACAGGCTCGGGGGTCTATATGGGATGCCAGAGATCAAACCTGTGTAAGGCAAATACCCTACATTGTGCTACAGCTCAGCCCCCACATCTTCCGTTCTAAAACATGTATATCCATCTGAAACTTAGAGTTTCTTCCCCCCTGTCTCTTCTGGAAACTTACTCTATCAGTTATTCTTCTTTTATATTTCCTGGCATTTTTATGACTCCTTTACTTTTTTTGTAAAATCATGCTAAAGTTTTCCTAATGCTTAAGTATTTCTTTTTTTTAAAGACACTGACTGCTTTGTTTTTACATTAAACACAAATGTGTTTCTCCAGTTTGCTTGTTTCTGTTGTTTCTATTCTACTAATGACATAAATCCATATAGAGCTGTACTCTTGAAATCATATACTGTGACTCCACCCTGGATTTAGGTGTAACTAACTGCAAGACCCGACCATTTCTGGGAGGTGTCTTGGGCAGATAATACCTGTATCTTTACCTGTAAGACCCCGCCCACTCCTGGGAGGGGTATTGGGAAGCTTAGATAAGGCCTTTGACCCAAGGGATTAGGGTCTTTTGCCAGCATGGAAAGGTAAGAGGAGGAGACATGGCTGAAAGAAGTTAAGACGCAGGGCAAGCTAAAGATAGCATGCGTGAATGGTTAAGATTGACCACACATGTGGTGGATAGGGTATAAATAAAGCTGATGCTTCCTGAAGCCTGATTGTGAGTGAGTTTTCTGCCTGCGACCACCTGGGTTTGCAGACCCACCGGCTAATGAAGGATGGAGCCACGTGGTCCTGAGCTGAAGGACAAAGGCCTCCATCCACCAACAGCCAAGCCCATCATAAGGGCTTAATGCAACATACTGGCACTCTGAACTCTGACCTGAACCCTGGATCAAGACAGCATGGTGAGATTTCTGCTCTTCTGCTTGAATTTGGCTCTTTTCAGATGGAGTCAGCCCAAAGTGTTCGGCCACGTGCAACCATGTTCAAAGATCCCCGCAACCCCTTCTGGGGGCAAAAATATGGCTGAAAGAAGTTAAGACGCAGGGCAAGCTAAGGATAGAATGGTTGAGATTGACCACACATGTGGTGAATAAATCTGATACTCCCTGAAGCCTGTCTGAATGAGTCTGATTCCCTTTGTGGCTATCTGAAGATGATGACCTGCTGGTTAATGGGGGATGGAGCCACGTGGCAGGAGCCTAAGGACAAAGGTCTCCATCTTCACCATCCAAGCCCATCCTAAGGGCTGTAAGTTTACAATATAGTACTATGTTTGTTGTTGTTTATTTGGGGGGGTTCACACCCGGCAGCGCTCAGGGGTTCCGCCTGGCTCTGTATTCAGAAATCACTCCTGGCAGGTGCTGGGGAACATATGGAATACTGAGAATCCGTTCTGGGTTGGTCGCTTGTAAGGTGAACACCCTATCACTGTGCTATCTCTCTGGCCCCAAAATCATATAGTACTTTAAAGCACACAACCTTCTTCAAAAGAAGCCCACCTAGAGTGTGGAAGACATCCAGGAGACGAAATTCATCTGTCCTCAA
This sequence comes from Suncus etruscus, assembly GCF_024139225.1. Classification (NCBI taxonomy): domain Eukaryota; kingdom Metazoa; phylum Chordata; class Mammalia; order Eulipotyphla; family Soricidae; genus Suncus; species Suncus etruscus. The sequence continues at coordinate 84,153,987 of NC_064868.1, forward strand.
ACTTTCAAGCCAATTAAAATGACCTATTTTCTGTATTTCTCAAGTCTGAGCAACATAGGCCTTCACGGAACCATAGATCTTGACGGCAACCCCTTAATTTTTAGCTTGGCCACAATTCCATTCTCCTCTGCTTGACTTTTAGCCAATGTCCTCGGCTCTTTTGCTAATGCCTGTGTCTCCTCTATGGACTTTGCTTCATCTTCAGCTGCCTTTAACATATATCTTTGGTTTTTTTTTGTTTGTTTGTTTGTTTTGCACTTTTCTCCTCTCTAGCAGAATTCTGCCCAGAAACTTCATTTACACATTTGCTTATTTGTTTTGATTTTGATGACCTTCCTTTGTGAACTATTTTTTTCATCAAACTGATCAAATAGCACTTCGTAGGCACCCATCTGAAAAGGAGACTTCTGGGTTCTGTATTAAATGGTGCTATTATTTCTTCTTATTAGTATTATTTCTTCTTATTTCTTAGCAGCATTTTCGGAAGCTCATGTCCCAGGAATCATCCATTGTCCATTGTGAATATTGTCTTATTTCAAGCTACAATAACATCTTATTATAGTTTCATTTTACCTAGGAAAAAGTGAGTCACCGGAGTTTTATTGCACAGCTGCTTAATGAAGGAGAGGGCAGTGGAAACACCAGACTTTCTCCAGAAACTCTTATTCGGGCAAGTTTGTCAAATGAATTTGTACACAGTTACGAAATGTTAAATGCTGACGTCTTCATTTAATATGATTCTTTAGAAACTGTGGATCACCTCTTGGGAGCCTGATGTTGAGAGAGGGAAATGACTAATAATCAAGTCGAGAACTAACTGACTTGCTTCTTCTCCTGATTGAGTTTCATAATCAATAGTTTTAAGTGCTTTCAACATATCTAAGCACATAAGCCAGAAATGAAGTTGCAGGCATCTTAATATAAACTATACAGTGTAAGAATGTTAAGTATCAAAAACAAAGATTTGAGGAGAATAGCTAATTTTTCACCATGGCGAACTTCATCCATAAATTACATCCATTTAACTGTCTATACAAGTCACTGATATCTTTCTCAAGAACTTTTTATTTAATTTGCAAATTAGTCCCCTGTATAATTGAACATACAGCCACTGATTGAAGAGTACTTTACAAAGGGAGTGTGGTGATTAGCTAAAAGAATAAGCCCATGAGATTCTAGTAAGTTTTTCTGCTATATTAGGTTCATAAAAGGTAATTTACAGGCAAAGTGAGAAAGAATTTCCAAATTGAGTCAAATGGCACTTTATACTCTAGATACGGTTTTTCCTTGTATGATGACAATTGAGGTTCTTGATTTTTGGGGAGGTATATAAACTATTCAGGATATTTTGTTTCCTATTTTAACTATTTATTTTTTATTCTTAGTAGATTGCTGGAAATCTAAAGATACATGAATAATCAAAGTTCAATTAAGACTAAATTTATATTTCTTACTGCTGTTGACTGTTCTTCCTTAGTTTGCATTTTTCTTTTCTTTTTCTTTCTTTGGTGTTTGGGCATTCCAGCTATTTACTTCTGGCTCTGTGCTCAATAATCACTCCTGGCCATGCACAGGTAACAGTATTGGGTGCTGTGGATTGACCCTGGGTTGGCAGCATGAAATACAAACACCCTACTCACTGTACTAGTTTTTCAGCCCCATAACTCACTGTTTTTTTTAAAGTCATGCAGTTCTTTTAAATGTTTTTTTTTTAGTTTATTTAAATACTGGTTACAAGGTTTTTCATAATATAGTTGGCTATTTTTATTTTTCACAGTTACAACGTTATATTCATGATTGAGTTTCAGTCATACAATTGTTTTAAAATTTTTGATTCAAAACTTCCACAAGTTCTCCGCAAGGTATTGGGTACTTTCAAAGAAATAAAAAAAGCTTAAATCCTAGCCAAAGTGATGGTGACCAAGGTCACAAATTCAATTTAATGTCAATTTGCATCTGGGGAAAGAGCTCTGATCTCTTGCACTATAGTAGAAAAAACAAAACAGAGCAACATAAGATACAGAAAAAATGTAATTATGGCATAATAAGAAAGATTTACTATCCATATCTATTTGACAGTGGTTTCTTTAACTCACAATTTATCCTAAACCATTCTAATGTGAAGATAGAGAGCTATACTACTTGATTCAATAGATGTATATATTTATTTTATAAATAAAATAGTATTATATAATAGTATTTAATTATATGGATGACTTTAATTTTGTAATCGACCTTCCCTCTCCAGTTAAGAGGTCTTTACAAGGAAGGTGGGGAATATTATAATAATAGCATTGGCACTTTTAAAATCTGTTCTTCATTTTTTTACCCATTTTCCTATTTGACAGTTTTAAAGGGATGTTTTTTTCTTATTCAGTATTTAAACATCCACATATGAAAGCTTATTTTCTCTTGCACTTTATAAAAAAAGTGGAAAAAATAAATGAGAGAGGGGTCAATGCATTATCACAACAGGTAATTTGGACACTTCAAACACAGCCAACTGGGGTTCTATCCCCAGCATCCACCCTCTTTAGCCTGTTAAGAGTGATTTTTGAGAACAGAGCCAGAAGTAACTCCTTAACACAGCCAGGTCTCTATCTATCTATCTATCTATCTATCTATCTATCTATCTATCTATCTATCTATCTATCTCTTTCTCTCACACACACATAAAGCATTTCATTTGACAGAGTGTATTTGAGGCTATAGGAAACAGCAAGTATTGGAACCACAACAGGTTAAGCTGGAATAATTTAAGTAATAAAGAATTTAATATAAGTAATAAAGAAGGGTGGTGGGATAGGAGGGCAGGCAGGGATTTTGAGGGTGCAGTTTGTCTTAAATATCATTTTGTGTTTTACAGGAGTAAGATTAGGAGATGAACACAGAAGGGAATTTACATGACTTACATTCAACATAATACTCGTGACATATGGGTAAAGTAGATTGATGGGGAATAGGACAAGGCAAGGACAAAATAGATTAGGAGGAAAAATAATACTAACATGGAAGAGTTGCATCATCAAACTTGGATTCTGAGTACTTACTGAATACATACCAAGTTGTGTCTGGCCACTGGAGAAACACCTCCAGTTGTTATTAAGAATGTTGTACCTAAAGACATTTGTAATGCAACAGATGCAGAGAGATTTAGAACTTCATAGAGAGACTTTCTTAATAAAGGTAAAACATTCCAGTTTAAATCTTTTATTTAGAGCAGGTTCTTTCTCAGAAAAGAGACTGAGATTAAAAGAGCCATACTTTCTCTTCATGCCAGGGAGAAAGCAAGGAAGAACAATCATGCCTGAGAAACAAATACTATCACAATTTTTCTTCAATCTTCACTTCCATTCATTTAAAAAATGTCTTTCCTGAAGAAATCATGTGACCTTTCTTGGAAGCATTCTGTTCCCTTCCAATTCCCCTTTTGCACTCGAATACAAAGCCATATGGTCTAATTATTCAGAAAGTTGTTTCCATTGTCTGCTACCTTATGCATAGGAGTAAGCTTCTTTTTTTCTACTGTCATTTTTAATTGTCAGTTAAAGTTCAGGCCTCGCAGCAACTGAATAATTTGCAATTATTACTTTGTAGCTGAAAGTTTGTCTCAACAGATGAGTCCACATTTTTGGACATATACACCTAGAAGGATAGAGTTGTCTTCAGTAGCGATGGGGAAGACTAAATTAAGCTCAAGTTTATTAGACAGAGGAAGTCCAAAGTTAGGGTACATTTGAAATCTCTGTGAAAAAGTGAAGTAAAATCCTATGCTATTCATGCACTTGTGGTTGGTTCTGGCCCCTCATATTGACCTTGAAGTTTGCAACTGGCTTCTGATGCCATACAGGCACTTTCAGCTGGCTTACACAAAAACGTATGTGTTTATAACTAGCTCACTTCATCACTACCATAAGTCCAGAGTTCACGTTTCTGAGCCTGAGGTCTTTATTATTTGCTAATACTTCAGCTTCCTTTCTCTCCGAGGGTCAAAGTTCCTGATGTTCTAAACCTCCAGTGTACCAGTCAATGGGATGTCACTTCTTTCTAACCTACCTAGTCACCTTTTATTTCTGCACATATCAATAAACACATTTAGACTCTGTAGACAAAGGCCTATCTTTGTAAGTGTCAGCCCATAAGGTGAAGAAGACTTTTAACTGGTTCTAATGAGACCCATATGCACTGGTAAGACTACAGCACATTTTAAAAACTTAGGAAATCATACCCACAAAGGTATATATAGTAAAATTCTAGCAAATGTGGTGATCCACACATTTCCAAAGAACAGAAAGTAAATCATTTAAAGACACTCAGATTGCTCCAAAAGAAATCACCTAAGTAATTAAAGGAACTCAGGAATATGATATAAGAACCAAATGAAAGATTTGCCAAAGAGTAAGCATAAAAAAGCATTGCACAAAAAATTTTGATATTAAAGAACACAAAAATGGTAGCTTGAGTGATAGTATAGTGAGTCAGGTGTATGCTTTGCACATAGCTGACCAGGGTTTGATCCCCAACAGCTGATATATCCCCCTGAGCACAATGAGAAGTGATTTCTAAATTCAGATCCAAAAGTAATCCCTGAGTACTGTCAGATATAGACAAAAATTAAGAAAGAAGTATATAACACATAGTTGAACTGAGAAATTTATTCTAGATCTTCCTATCTTAGACCAACCAAGGAAAAGAATCAATGAAATAAAAATGAAATAATTTAAACTTATTCAGGCAGAGGAGTTAAAACAAATAACAGAATGGAAGTAGCAAAGGAAACTTCTATGAGACCTATTCACCTATTCAATAATTTCTTTTGATAATAATATTTTTGTTCCAAAACCAAGTGTACAAGCAATAGAAGCAAGATGAAGTGAGAATAATTCAAACTAAAATGATACTATCTAATAAAGGACAACAGAAAATAAAAAGGAAAAATTGAACTAAGAAAGTATCTTTTTAATTTATACATCTGATAAAGAAAAATGTCTATAATACCTAAGGAAGGCCAAAAGATAGCTCAGCAAATTGAGCATAAATAATTTACCTGGGGGCCGCAGGAGGCAAACTTGGGGTGATCCTTGAGTGCAAAGTCAATAGTAAGCCTTGAACATTGGGGGCTGTGACCCAAACAACTAAAACAAAACAAAACAAAAAAATGATTCCTCTAGGGCAGGGCCACAAAATGTTGTACAGAGGGCCGCAAACGGCCCAAGGGCTGCGTGTTTGAGACCCCTGCATGAAGGAGGCCTAGGTTCAATTCTCAGTATCACATGATCTCTGAGTATCTCCCAGTGGGATCATTGATGACATAGTATGGAATACCCTAGGAGTACCACCAGGAGTGTTCCTAAAACAAAGATACAAACATATATATAACTAAATAACAATCAATTAATAAATAATCCATTTAACAATAGAGATTCCAAGGAATAAACCATATGATCAATCATAAAAATCGCTTCACATCACAAATTATACGTAAATCAATGCAAATCAAAACTGCCATGAAGAATCATCTCATACATGTTAAGATGGCCTTTATAGAAATATACAATGCTGATTAGAATATAAAGGGGAGCATTTATACAGTATTGATGAGAATATAAATTGGAATACTTATTATAAAATATAGTATGAATATATTTCATTTTTGTTGCTTATGAAGCACATACAGCACCACTCAGGTTACTTGTCACAGACACGTTGGTCTTTACACAAAGAAATCTTGGGGAGTCCCTTGAAAGGTGTGTATCAGGGTCAGCTGATGGGTAATAGAGGGCCAAGGAGTCAAGTTGGGTTCAAGCTCTGTTCCATTTATTCAAGGCACAAGGGAGAATACTTATACTCAATTTCTTGACTGATCATAAGGCTAATTTACCAAAAAAAAAAGGCATAGGGGAAAATTGTTCGAAGCATATTTCTGACACAGGATAGTTTCACTTTTGAGGCTGCTTCTTGCTATCAATAGTTTCTCAATAGCAAGGTCAGTTGAGAATTGTTTTGGTTTTATACACAATGAACTGGGGCTGAAATGTTAACTCTTACTGCTGCTGCACGTAGGTTAAGAACGAAGTTAGATTTGAGGGTGTGTAATTATACTGTAAGACTAAATAAAAATACTAGAATCTACTCTATTATTTCTCATAAGGTATGTTTATATATCTGAGAAATTTTTAAGAGGTTCTAAGAAAAGTAAGTAATAATTAGTAGATAAAATATTTGAATCCATGTAAATATTAAATTTGAGTAATCTTAAAATGTCAGCTGAAGGTATGTCTCAACTAATATTTATGCTACATCCCTTTGTTTCCCGAATGTCTCATGGACAGGCAACTAAAGTTTTTTCAGGACCCTAATGCTTGTGAGTACAGGTTATTTTTTCAAGCATCTTTTCTTACAGGTGCTATCTTTTTCAAACGTCCTCTCTACAAGTACAGACTGCTTTGAAAAAGTTCCTGTAATAGCAGACAACTTTAAAAAAAAACCTTCCTTTGGCAATTAGGGCCTTTTTAAACTTGGTTCCTTCCTAGGCCTCAGGATTTGTTAATACGGGGAATGTAGCATTTACTTCTGACTCTTTGCTCAGGGTTCATTTCTGGTGGTCTTAGGGAACACGTGGCATGTGAGGAATAGGATCCAGGTAGGCAGTGTGCAAGGCAAAATGCCAATTCATTGTAATGTCTCTCAAGTAAATTTTGTTTATCTTTGTTTATAGGACACACCTGACTTGCTTAGGGATTCCTCCTGACTCTGTGCTTAAGAATTATTTTTGGCAGGGCTTGAGAAATCATATGGGGTTTCAGGGATCAAACCCAGGTCCGTCACACAGAAGGCAAATACCTTACTCACTATACTCTCTGGGGCCTCAAATATATTTTAAATGAATCTATTATATGATAGCAAACCCACTTCTGGCTATTTAGCTGAGAAAAAATGAAATTAAAATTTCAGGATTTCTGCACTCGAATTTTATTGCATCATTATTCAAAATAATGAAAACAACTATGGTTGGATGGATAAAGAAAGGGTAACATATATATCACAATATCTGAAAAATATTATTCAACCTTAGCAAAGAAAAATCGGTAAGGAACATGAATAGATTTTGCGACTATAATTATAAATGAAGTAAATCAGAGAAAAATGAACATGATGTTAGATTATTTGTATATGGAAACTGAACAAATCAACCTTGTGGGAACAGACACTAGATTGATACTTTCCAGAAATTGGGCCTTAGAGAAATGGGTAAAGATGATCAAAGGTTGCAGACTTCTAGCTTTTACATAAATTAGTTCTAGGGATCCCATATAGATCATGATAACTTCAGAAAACAACAATTTACTATTTCCTGGAAAGATGGTAGGAGAGATTTTAAATTATTTTACCACTAACAAAAGATAGTAATTATTTGAGGTGATGCATGATCATTAATTTTATTATGGTTATTAGCTCATAATATGTACATATATCAAATCACATTGTGCACATTACACTTATATCTTGTTATATGCCAATTATATTTTAATTAAGCTGGAAAAATAAAAAGTCTACTATAATCATAGAGGGATGAATTAGTAGCAGGTAGTGCCAAGAATCTTTTTTTTTTTTTTGGTTTTTGGCTTTTGGTTCACACTCAGCCATGCTCAGGGGTTACTCCTGGCTCTGCGCTCAGAAATCGCCCCTGACAGGCACGGGGGACCATATGGGACACCGGGATTCGAACCACCGACCTTCTGCATGAAAGGCAAATGCCTTACCTCCATGCTATCTCTCCGGCCCCAGTGCCAAGAATCTTAAGTATAATTTTCCTGCATAAGATTTATAAAAGATTGGGACTTACTCTTTAAATCCATGTTCTCCCTTGAGCATGCATGTTGTTTTGCTTATCTTCATGTGTCTTTGCTTGCTTATTTTCATTCTGGAGAAGCCTGTGATCTTTCTTGAACTCAGTTCTCTCTCCCTCCCCTTATATATTTCTAAATAAATGTGAAACTATTTTTTTCACCAAAAAGAATGTTTCTGAAAAATCAGTTTCTCATTTGAACTACTTTTGCTAATTATATAACCTAGAATATCTGTGTTGATCCTTCCAAAGACACAGAAATAATCATTTCTAAAAAAGTAAACTATAATCTTGTATATCATGAAACATTCAAATAATTACAATTATTTTCAATAAAATAGGATTATAATAAATGACCTGGGATGCCATTAAACTAATTAAAGGTGTTGTTTTCCCTTTGTGAGCTGAAGATAAAAGACATATTTTAATGAACAGAATAGGAATAGGAAAGGAATTTAGTCATCTCAAACATTTCAAACATAGAGCTGTGTTCCTATGGGTAACTATAATTTCTAAACAGAACTTTTTTTGTTTGGCAAGATAAGATCTGTTGGGAGTGTGTGTGGAAGGGAGGAGAAAATAATGTGATGATTGCTCTTTCACTTGTGTTTTTCTTTTTTCTTTTTATATATTTTATTTAAACACCTTTATGTGCAAAGGATAGAATCAAGGAGAGCACACATGAAGCATGATCTATATCCCTGAACTACAACCCACTTTCTGAAATATTTTGATAATGCTAAAAATAATCAAAGAGTGCTAAAAATGATCAAGAAGCATAAACCAGGATGGATAGACCTGCAAAGATTCTTCATGTTAGAAATGACAAATGGAAGTTGTTGTTTTATTATTTAAGATAAAAGAAATCCTAATGGAATGATCAAATGAATGGAGTGCTCAATATTCTAGTGCTAGATGGAGTGCTAGATATTCTAGAAATAAAGTAGAGAGTCAGTAGGTTTCTTACCATCATTAAGGTAGTGAGAGTCAAGAGAGAAGAGAAAAGGGCCAAGGTCTGAGACTAGATACCTTGAAGTGGGTACTAGCATGACATATGGGAAGAAATTAATAAGAAAAAGGTGAACTATGAGGAAAAAATGTTTATATCTATGAACTTAAGTGAACCAAGTGATTTACAAAGAAGTGTTTAATCATGTGAAATCCTGATGAGTCAAAAAAAGGATGAAACATCATTGACAGGGTTTTTACTGGAAGAAAGCTAGCAGTGCCCAAGTAGAGCTAGTTGAAGGAAATGGATCGGGAGATGTTAGAGATGGGAGGAAGAACTGACAACTCAGTCTTATTTTTAAGAGGAAGATATAGAGCTAAAGGAAGTTGCATGGTTTTAATGGAATGAATGTTAGTGTGTGTGCATGTGCATGTATGAAAGCAAGTTAGAGAGAGAGATGGGAAAATAGTAACTTGTTTTCTGAACAAAAATTCTCCCTGAAGAATGACATATTGAATGATATATTGAAAATGGATGAAGGGTACAAAGTAGAGAACTACTGGATGGGCCCTTAAGTTTGCAAATGAAGATGGGACAGTGTCCCATTATTAGACAGGAACATGAGGGTAAGACCAAGGAAAGTCAGGGTACTTGGATATAAGGACTGTAGGTAGATACAGCCAGAGATGTATGTCTGAAGAAATACATTTCTGTTCTGTTAAATTCAGTTTTCCCATTGCAAAGGAGAATAAGGTCATCAGATGAGCAAAAGGGAACTAGGACTTGAGGTGAGAGTGGAAGAGTGAATGGCAGAAAGAACTCTACCAAATTGCTAAGTATTTAAAAGCATTAATTTTAAAAGCGAAGGGAAACTGATTAGAAAATTGGACTTTCGGGGCCAGAGAGATAGCACAGTGGTAAGGTGTTTGCCTTGCATGCGGAAGGTCGCTGGTTCGAATCCCAGCATTCCAGATGGTCCCCCCGAGCCTGCCAGGGGCGATTTCTGAGCTTAGAGTCAGGAATAACCCCTGAGCATTGCCAGGTGTGACTCAAAAACCAAAAAAAATAAGAAGAAAAAAGAAAATTGGATTTTAATGATAAAGACACAATCTCTGCATAAGTTGAAGAGGAGAGCATTTATTTTGATCTGATAGTTGGTATACAATTTCACTGTAATTCTCAAATAAGCTTGGATCAAGGTATCATAGATTAATATAACATTAAAATCAACTTTTTAAATAATTGAAGAGCTATGATTTTAACTTTCCCACCAATTCTTCATGATCCCCCTACCTAGTCCTCAGTGACTTCCCACTTGTACCCCCCTTATCTTTCTCTATTAATCATGTCTCAGGGTTACTGAACATTGGAGAATTTTCACATTGAAGAACATTGGAGAACTGGACACTGGAGAATTCACCGTTTCTGACTTTCTTTCTATTGCACATCTGAGTAAAAATAATGCATTTTCCTTTCTGACTCCTTCCACTTAGCATGCTACCCTTAAAAACTTTTCAAACTGTAACAGACTAAGTGCAAACTTAGAAAAGAGGAAGTAGATGTCCGGATTGATGCCTGGTAGAGTTAGAGTAAAGCCATGTTACAATGACAAGTTGGACTAGGTCTCTGTAGCTTTGGTTTTATATAGACTTTTGAATATGAACTCTTGGAGGTGATTTTGCTTGTGGATTAAAAGTGTGAAAGATGCCTGCCCTGTATGCTTTTGGAATGAACTTAGAATCAAACTAAGAAAATTCTGATTTGGGGGGGAATCCTTGTAGCCATGTTGGTAAGATAGAAGCTATGATGTAAGCTCAAACCCTGTATGCTATGCAATATCTGATCATGATGATATGACCCTATTACCCCATAAAATGGCTTTTGAGGCCCCTGAGTTTCTAAGGTTTCCAGGGATTTTGTAGCCTAGACTTAATTAATCAGTGTAAATAAAGGACTTCTTGATGGGACTGGAGAGGTGACGCTAGAGGTAAGGTGTCTGCCTTGCAAGCGCTAGCCAATGAAGGACTGCGGTTTGATCCCCCAGCGACCCATATGGTCCCCCCAAGCCAGGGGCAATTTCTGAGCGCTTAACCAGGAGTAACCCCTGAGAATCAAATGGGTGTGGCCTGAAAAACAAAAAACAAAAAAAGAACTTCTTGTTGTTCCACAATAGATTGCCTTGGTGGGCTTAATTAAGTGATTTCCTGTTATAAGAGTAATTCTATTCATATTTAGGAGCTGTGCAGAAAACTCAAGCATATTTAGAGGTGGATGGTGGTACATGTGCAGTCAAGGGACATGCAGTGCATGTAAGTGGACCTGTACAGAAAACTGGCAGGAATTCCAGTCAAGAGTGAGTTTTGCTGATGGTAATGAAGGTGACTGACTGCAGGTCAAAGATGGTACCATTGAATAGTCTCCACAACTCAGTGATTCCCTGCTATGTTCTGGGCTCCTCAAGACTAGGAAAGTCTCTCTATGGTTCTGTGTTGGCTCAGAGGTCAAAGCATATATTAGGGTAGCTTCTGTCTTTGGAGGATCTTATGCCCTCCAACCCCTGGCAAGTGTGATTCTGTCTTTCTGCTGTATTTCTTAACACGTGTGTGGTTCTTTATGTTTTGTTTGCTTTTGGTGCCTTGGGATGGGGAAGGGCTGAACCTCATCTGACAATGCTCAAGGACAACTCCCAGCTCTGTGTTTGGGGTCACTCCTGGTAGTGCCCTGTGGGCCATGCAATGGAAAAAAAAGAATCTGGGTGGATCATGTAGGCCCCCTTTTTAAGACTTGGGATGCTCTATTATACTGCATTTGCAAGCTTCCTATGTCCTTCTGGAGCAATTCTACAGGAATTATTTGTTTTGAACTTTTTGTAAAATTAAATCCAAAACAAAGGAAAAGAAAAAATATAATTAGAAGACCATTTTATATCATGTTAGAGCATTTCTTACTTAGTCCATTGAGTATCATTGACTCAGAAAATGTATCTTTATATGATCATCAGAAACCAAAATTTTATGTTACCTTAAATTGTAGAGCACTGAAAGATAAAATACATTATTTTTCATAGAGTCTATAACAGCAAAGGTTATTATCTTATTCCCTTGTAGAATAACGACCAACTTTAGATCTAATGCAACAAATAGAATTTAATATCTAAGATCTCCTACATTAGATAAATCTAAGTTTCTCAATTGCTCCTGGAGCTAATCCCTTTCTTTACACAGTTCCTTAGCTAAAGAATAAATACATCTTTAACACATGGTCCCTACATATTTGTGCAAGAATCGTGTCTTTTTTTTCCTTTTTTGTTTTGTTTTGTTTTGTTTTTGGGCCACACCCAATGACGCTCAGGGGTTACTCCTGTCTATGCGCTCAGAAGTCGCTCCTGGCTTGGGGGACCATAAGGGACACAGGGGGATCGAACCGCGGTCTGTCCTAGGCTAGCACTGGTGAGGCAGACACCTTACCTCTAGTGCCACCACGCTGGCCTCAAGAATCATGTCTTTAACACTTGAGTTCTATTTTCTTCTTCTTCTTCTTCTTCTTCTTCTTCTTCTTCTTCTTCTTCTTCTTCTTCTTCTTCTTCTTCTTCTTCTTCTTCTTCTTCTTCTTCTTCTTCACATTTTCTGGTAGTTTTATCTACATGACCAGGAGCAAAGAGATGCTTCACTCATTAATGAATATCAATAGAACCCCTTCAAGATCTTAGAACTTCCTCATATCTCTCTTTCAGAAAGACTAAGACCAACTTTTGTAATTGAGCTGAGAATAGAAAAATTGGGCATATTTTAAGAGATTCCACATGCAGTCTGTCTCAAAGACATTTCTGTATTTCAAAATTTGAACTCTGCTCTTCGGTGTTCTTACAATCTGCCATGTAGAACCTAATTGGCCCTAGTGATCATCTTGCATAAAGTCTTAAACTCTTGTTATATGCCAGATATATCTACATAGTAGGAGGTTGCAGAATCTCCATGGCCATTTTTCCTTGAATTTAATATTGAAAGGCTTGAGCATGATGTTTTACCCACACAAATCTTTGAGCAATTCGAATCTCTACAAATGTTTAAAAGATGATGTTAGAGAAGTAAATTAGTGGGTGTTTAGAAGTGTTTCTTTTAAAAAATACTGTGGGTCTGTGGCTTCAATATTGATAATAAATGATGAAAAGTGAGATTCTTCCACATGCCTTTATCTCTTATGTTGGAAAAATGATTACTTCCTCTAAAAATGCACTGATTCAAATGGGCAATTATACAGTATCTCTGGGTTCTGCTGATTTGTAGAAGCTTGTCTTATTCTTTTATATATTTTAGTTGATGGTGGCTTACAGAAATTATTCATATATATATTTATATATATATATATATACATTTGTGGCTATTTTATTTTTGTCTGTCTATGACCTTATTCATAAGCAGTGTTCATGTCTCCTCACAGAAGGAAAGTAATTGACCATTTCTGATGTAGCCCTGTGTTCTTGAAAATGGCTTCCCCAGAGAGCACACTTGGGAATTAATTAAGCATGTAAGTTTTTAATTTTTAGACTATAGGGATATAGAACTCAAGATTTATGGTCAAGAAAAAAAATGAAAATTTGTATCTAACGAAAAATTAGTTCCTATAAAATTTACCAATGATAATTTCCTTGAATAATTTTAATAATAACTAAGTAAATGTAGAAATAAATTTGGTTCCACACTCATATAATACTTCAATTAAGGAAAATCCTTGAATACGTCAAAGAACTTTAAAATTTTTGTTCTCTAAGCACTTTTATATATCCTCTATATTTTTATCATACACTGAATATTAATTGGTGCCTGCTAAAAGTGGTGCAAAGTTGGAATTGATAAAAGTAAACTCTGAGACTAAGACTTTGTTTTGTAATCCTAAAAGTTTCAGAAGCTCTTAAAAGGGCATAGCATGAGAGCTCGAGGGATACATCAATGGGTCTGGAAAGCAAACTCTGCATGTGGTGGACCTAAGTTTGATCCCTGCCACCACAGGGTCCCCTGAACACCACAGAGCATAGCCATGACACCGGGTGTGAAATAATATCTGTGGACTGCTGGATGTCATGCCTCCCCAGAAGGCAAAACGAACAAACAAAAAACCTACAACAACCACAAAAATTGTGCATTGCATATTAGATTTGATTCTCAGCACTGCATGGTCCTTTAAACTCCCAAGATCACCAGTAGTTACCCTCACGTTACCAAGCCAGAAGTAGCTCACTTGGTGCATCTTCTCCCCAAGGAAAAAGACAAAATATGTTAACTTGGGATCAAAGAGTCACAATTCTGATTCTAATGGGAAACTAAACTATAACCAGTGGAGGAAGAAAATCCTTTTAGAAGACAAATAAGACATCAAGGTAAGTGTTTAAAAAAACTTATTTGATTAGAGATCATCTTTAATTACTTTTGCCAGAATTGGTTTCCAATGCTATCTCCAATAAGAAGACCGTTAAGTATCAGCTTTCACGATGCAAGTGGCTTCTCCTAAAACCGTTGGGTTGTTTCTTAAATTAAGTGCTTTTGACACTGTCCAGGGTCTTTGACCCAATTTTAAGAAGACAAGTAATATAGTTTTTCTGCAATTGTCCCTGGCTCAATTTTTAAAATGGCATCACAATTGTCAGCTTTTCATAAACTGCAAAAAAAATTGGAAGGTGATTTTAGCAAGCAAGTACCATGAAAGAGTAGCAAACTCACACTCAATCATGATATCCCATTGAGAACCCAAGGAAACTGGGATAATTATTTTTTAACAACTTGAAATCCTAGCTTGAGTATAGGTATCAACCCCTCAAAAATATCTAATTCCACAAATGGTCTGAGAAAGGTCTGATTAAAATATACTCAGCTAGGGAGATATAAAGAAAGCATTTTCCTGTACATGAAGTCCATGTGATGACCAGGGTGATATGAATGGAATACCAACACAATTTAGATAAAAACAAAAAATGATGGTTTTGCAACACTTGGGATTTTTATTTTCATGGATATTCTAACTTAACCTTTTTTTTGCTTTTGCTTTTTGGGTTACACCCTGTGACGCTCAGGAGTTACTACTGATTATGTGCTAAGAAATCTCTCCTGGCTTGGGGGACCATATGGGACACTGGAGGATTGAACTGCAGTCTGTCCTAAGCCAGAGCAAGCAAGTCAGATGCCTTACTGCTTGTGCCACCACTCCAGCCCCGCCTATCCCAATGGAGCTCAGGTTTTGAGGGCATGCCTTAAGTTGCTTCTTTTGGAGGGAAACTTGTGATGCTAGGGATCAAACTCAGGGCCTAGGATATTTTTGGTATATGGTCCCCATTTGAGCTATATCTTCAACTCTTAACAAAATGTCCTCAACCTTAAAATTTATAAAAATTTTAGTTATCAGGGGACTTTTTCAATACTTTTAAAGAGATGTGGAGAACAAAGATCAGGTTTTTATTATTTATTTATATTACACTTTTTTGCAAAGCTTCAATTAATTTATTTTACACTATTTCTTGCATTACATTATTCTATTTTTTCCTTTTTTTGGGGGGCCACACCCGGTGATGCTGAGGAGTTACTCTTGGCTATGTGCTCAGAATCATCCCTAGGTTGGGGGACTATATGGGACACAGGGGTTTGAACCATAGTCCATCCTAGGTTAGCGCATGCAAGGCAGACACCTTACCGCTTGCACCAGACCTGCCTTACACTATTCTTAGTGGGATATATAATATGCATATCATACATGTTTCCAATATATTTTCCTCACTTCTCATGGATTCAGAGCATATATTGGCTCTGCTCTAAGAGATCATTCCTAGCAATTTCTAGGAAGATCTGAGATGCATGTTGAACTTATTGAAAGTAATGTGGAAAGGCAAGTGACCTGTCTCCTGTGCTAGCAATCTGACCACAAAGGTTAAATATATTTTGAAAATAAAATTATAAAATTTTAAGTACTATTGTTATTTGATTATATTTGTGTATATATAGCTATTTATATTTATAAGGTATGTCTAATAAAGACTGGAAGTTTACAATTAGATATGGAGTGCTTAGTTTGCAGTGATTTGGGGGATTTTTATGTAATGAGATCATGTAGCAGAGGAATGAGTAGACATGGTTTGGGCTAAAACCTGCAATACTCGGGATCTATTACTGGCTCCTTGCTTAGGCATGACCCTTGGAAGTGTTTAGAGACCAGGGTTAACACTATCTCCTGGCATATGCAGTGCTACTGATTAAATCAGGGTTGGCAGAATGCAAGGTGGGTGATTAACAAGTGTACAGTCTCTCTAGTCCTAGGAGAGATTCTTTATTCTGAAAGAATAATTTTAGTAGAGGGACTATTTTTCACTAATAAATGATGTTAGCTTTAAATTCTTACTCTTATTCATTAGTTTGAAGAAATTACTTACTACTGTTAGTTTTATGAGAGATTTTTCCATGCACAGGCTTTGAAATGTATTTAATATTTTTCATAAACTTCATGAAATGACAACATGGTGAATAGCAGAGATAATTTTTGAAATGATAAAGCAAACTTCCATTGTTATGATTAATCCTTACTGGTTCATTGAACTGTCTTTTGATGATTATATCATCTATTTGATGATGTTTTCTTCAAGATGTATGTCTATGAAAGATTTTATTATGAAATGCTTTTGTAAGCGTTGGTATTAGACTTATAATAACTCAAAAATTAAGAAATTTCTTCTATTTTCTAAGAGTGTTTTAGGCTAGTGTTATTTCTTTCTTAAAATAAGATGTATAACAGCAGTTTTCTTTGGGGGAAAGATCTTGATTTGTTCAGATTATTTAATGGAAACAATTTACAAAATAAGCTGTTGGTTGTAGTTAATTGCCTTTACAATTTTTGCCTGCTTTGTCACATGTATGAAAATTATTGATACAAAATGTCATTATTGTGCTCATATTATTTTTGTATATATTGTTCCCTTATGATTCTCAATTCATCTATTCAGGACTTTTCAATATGGCTACTCTTTTGACATAAGTAGCTTTTTAGGTTCTGCCAATTTTTTCACACATTTTTAGACTTTTTTGACCTCATTAGTACCTTCATTCCACTAATTTTGGTGGACTTTGTTTTTGGCTTTCCAATCATATTATTGGTAAGCCAAGATTATTGATTAATTTTAAATAAAAGCATTTTAAACTCCTTATTCTGTGGGTCACAAACCCATATGGGGTTGCATAAATTGATATGTCTGCTGTAACAAATTTGATAATATTAAAAGGCAAAACACAGAATCAAAGAGATGCTACAACAAGAAAGGGACTTGCCTGGCATGGAACTGACCCACATTTAATCCCTGGAATATCATGTGGTCCACTGAGCCCTACCAGGAGTGATTCCTGATAAAAGAAATAGGAGTAAGCCTTGAGCAACTCTTGGTGTGACTCAAGTTCCCCCTCAAAATATCAATCAAGCTAATTGACAATTGTAAAATAAAAGCAGGGTTCTGGACGGCTCATATTCCTGGGCACTGGAGATGCAGAGGAAAGGACCTTGAAATCCTAGTTTTACTGATGATGCAATGATATATAGCTCAGAAGAGTCTTACAGAATTTAGCCCTTTGACCTGTAAAAATGGATGCTAAATTCAATAGACGTGTTAACATGAAATAGAATTGCTATCTTTTAATTGGTATTTGGGGGCCGTACCTGATATTGCTAAGGGCTTATTCAACTGCTGTGCTCAGCAATTGGTCCTGCAAGAACTCAGAGGACCATTGAGGTTTCAGGATTCAACCTGAGTTGACACTGCAAGGCAAGTACCCTACCTGCTGTTTTCTATCTCTGATCCTTCCTTGGAATATAATTTTGGGTACTTATAGTGTCAGAGAATTGGGATATCTATTGGCACTAGAGAAAATGTTTCACAATTGATATCAAAAGTAGACTTGTCTAGATAGATCTGGCTCATGGAAATATATGGTTTAGGAATTGTAAGGATAAAAGAGTAGGCCATGAAGAACTTTTGAATACTTGGTGATCATGTTGTAATCTGTGCTAAAGAGAAACATCTATATGGAGCTCAGTTATTAAAGGTGAAAAAGTACTAAGAACATTGAGAGATGAATCCAATTCCCAGAGAACTAATTCACCAGATGCATAAAAACAAAAACTATTAAAAAATGAAAACTATTAAGAAAAAAGTAAAAAATAACAAAAACATAATATTTGGCTTATTAAAAATTGCTAAAACAAAAAAGTAAAAAAATGCAATTATTGGGGCTTAACATTGGCCCAAACTCAGATTTCAGTCACTTTGAGTTTGTGCGGTTAACTTCAAACCCATCCCACAAAAGAATATATTATTCTAGAAAAAAACAAACAAACAAAAGCTACTATTTCAAAATTCTATGATCGTTAAAATTATAGTTTATTT
This sequence comes from Suncus etruscus, assembly GCF_024139225.1. Taxonomy (NCBI): domain Eukaryota; kingdom Metazoa; phylum Chordata; class Mammalia; order Eulipotyphla; family Soricidae; genus Suncus; species Suncus etruscus. Next base: position 84,172,197 of record NC_064868.1, read on the forward strand.
TGGGGTAAGGCTATAGCCAAGAAATTACAGAAGCCAGATGACATAGTGTAAAGGAGTTGTCTAATTTTGTAGATTATTTGTACCATTAACTTGCTGAGGCATTTTTACTAAAGTGAATTTGAAAACCTGGCTAATTTAAGACTGTCTCTATGGCTTTGAATGCTGCAGAGCAGAAGAGTATATTCGGGCTGAACTACCACTTACTACAAAAATGCTCACAGTTTACTACAAAATGATTGGAGATGTTATGTAAGACCCATTGATAGCAGATTTTCTTTCAAGAAAAGGTCAGCTTTGTGGACTGGATAAAAGTAACTCTAATGGTCTATGTACTCTAAGGAGAATTATTCAATTATCCCTAAACATGCCATGTAAAAGCACCAAGTTGAAGCTGCTGAAATGCAAGTCATGGAGAACCTACTTTATATAATCTGTATAATATTCACTTACTGGATGAGCCTTTAACACAGATCACGGTAAATACTGTGGCTAAGTGGGCCCCTTTTCATGGTATCTCATGTCTTTATTGCTGTAAAACTGAGCAACGATCTGTGAGGAATTATTGAGTTTACACTCTGCTTCCTTTCCTGTGTCTTATAGATGCTCATAATTAGACTAATTAATAAGAGAATGCAGAGAGGCAGAAGAATGAGCCAAGGGGCGAGCCACAGGAAGGTGAGAAATATTCAATCGTTATTAAGAACTGAGGTGAATAAGCAAATATTGAGAGCATCAGAACAAAAAGGAAATAGAAAAGGGTGCTTAGGGGACAAGTCCCAGAGGATAAAAATCATTAGATAATTATTTAAAAAAAATGAGCTCTGTGGACTGGAAACAAAGGTCTTTCTTTATTGCAGCACTATTGAAGGCTGTGAAGACTAAATGATATCTTGCTCATCCCCACAACTATAAAAGTTTCATTTGTTTTTTCCAAATTTAAAATACTTTAAAGTTGGAAATAGGAGAGCTCAAGAGTGGACCCTAGTAATATTAAAGGCAGTATATATGGTATCAGGGTTTGAAACCAAAGTTGGCTGGAAGACTGCCTCAGGAACTTGTTATATCTCCTGCCTACAATTTTAATATTTGGAAAGCTCAAATTACAAAGAGAGGCCTGACCTGGAATTGCTCAGAACAATAGTTAGGCCCACTGGTCAAGATAAAGATCTAACAACAAAGACCAGAGTCTCCTTGGATCCATTGACTCTTCTCTAGAGAAAGAAAGTCTCATATGCAAGAATTGGTCAAATTAGTCAGGCATCTTAGAGTACCCTAAAGCTCTGTAGTTTCTCCCACAATGTTGGTCTCACCAAGTTTATCTAATCTAGTTTTCTGGAACACTGAACTGAAAACAGGATTAACTGTTAAATTGTCAAACAAATATAATCAAAACTGAAGTGCTTCCTTTCCCCCTTCTAAGCCTTCCTTAGAAAATGGCTATTGTGGGACTTTGGCTCTTGAACCCTGGAGAGGAGATCAGAAGAGATGCTCAATAGCTTCCCAAACTCTACAAAGTCTGGTGAAACCAAATCCGTTTGCGATGGCTAAAGACCTCTGAGCCTCCTTTCTGCATGCAAGATAATCAGTGCCACCTTTTGTTTTTTTTTTTGTTTTTTTTTTTTTTTTGTTTTTTTTTTTTTTTTTTTTTTTTTTTGGTTTTTGGGCCACACCCGGTAACGCTCAGGGGTTACTCCTGGCTATGTGCTCAGAAGTCGCTCCTGGCTTGGGGGACCATATGGGACGCCGGGGGATCGAACCGCGGTCCGTCTCCTAGGCTAGCGCAGGTAAGGCAGGCACCTTACCTCCAGCGCCACCGCCCGGCCCCAAACTATTCTCCACACTTTTTTTTTTTTTGGTTTTTTTTGGGCCACACCCGTTTGACGCTCAGGGGATACTCCTGGCTAAGCGCTCAGAAATTGCCCCTGGCTTGGGGGAACCATATGGGACACCGGGGGATCGAACCGCGGTCCGTTCCTTGGCTAGCGCTTACAAGGCAGACACCTTATCTCTAGCGCCACCTTCCCGGCCCCTATTTTCCTTTCTTTTTTTTTTTTTTTTTTTTTTTTTTTTTTTTTTGGTTTTTGGGCCACACACGTTTGACGCTCAGGGGTTACTCCTGGCTATGCGCTCAGAAATCGCCCCTGGCTTGGGGGGACCATATGGGACACCGGGGGATCGAACCGCGGTCCATCCTACGCTAGCGCTTGTAAGGCAGACACCTTACCTATAGCGCCACCTTCCCGGCCCAGTGCCACCTTTTGATTAGTTAAAAAGACCATTGCCAGGTTGCAGAAATATGTCTTTTGTTTTGGTTTCTGGGAACAGGTGTCCAAATTTCAGTATCAGGGGGTGCAGTGGAGAAATTCCTGGGATTAATATTTACTGAAGTTCAATGAACTACATTTCAAAATTCTGTTGGTGAAGACTAAACTTGAATCATTACTATAATTAAAGGTTTTTAGGATTATAAGTATGAATGTAAAAAGGCTTTATGTATAGAAGTTGTATTTCCTGTATTTGTTTTGTGGGAGTAAATGGAGTGTCAAACTGGGAAATACTGCCCTATTTGGTATTATAAAATAAAAACATGCCAATGAATTCTGAATGAAAGCTATAGTTAGGTATGTGAGGGATAAGTGGGCAAAGTAGAAAGCTTGGAAAATCAATATATTTGAACAGATTTTATGTGAATATATTACAAAATTGTATATTACAACTGACTAAGGAATTGCTTTTGTAAAGAGAGTGCAAGAAATTTACCCTTTGGGAAACATCAATTGGATGTGCTAAATAGGAATAAATAAGATGGTGTAAGTTGACACAGTATAGAATTAAATTTGGCAAGAACTAAATTCTGGCATAGACAAATAGTCAAAGTTTTATGAAGGGCTCAAACTAATGTGTACACAAAAGCTTGTGAAAACTTTTCATTTTCCACTGAAGATGATAGCAAGTTCAGTTTAGAGTAAAGAATTTTCATTTGGTCATGAAAATAAATATAAAAACTTCCATTGTAAAATTAGTAAAGAAATTCTATTTGGGGGCCATGAAAATTATATATAAACCATAGTGGCAGAAGGTGGCACAAACACATATATTAGGAATCTTTTATCTCAACTAAAAGTAACATTACTTCCCTGGTCCAATAAGTAAGAGGTCATCAAGAGACTAATTGGAAAGTTGCACGCCTTTGATTTAAAGGCTGTTTCCAGATTCTGGTATTGTAAATAGCGCTGCAATGAATATAAATGTGCAGAAGATATTTTTGTATTGTGTATTTGTGTTCCTACGGTATATTCCTAGGAGTAGTATAATAGCTGGATCATATGGTAGCTCACTAACTATCATGACAATGTTAATGAGTAAGAGAAATAGAATGTCTGTCTTGAATACCCGCGGGGTGGTGGTGGTGGAGGGAGATAAGGGAATTGGTGGTGAAAACGTTGCACTGGTGAATAGTGGTATTCTTTTTATGACTGAAAGCCAACTATAAACATATTTGTAATCATGGTGCTTAAAAAAGATAATATTTTAAAAAATAATTGAAGTGCTTTGTCCCAAGGGGGGAAGAGATGAATTAGACTCACCTTTGTTGGCAAAGTACACTCAATTATATTTCAAATTAACATATATAATTACCAGTTTGCTATTGGACATTGACAACATCTCCCTGATTGAATGACAAAAGATAATCTCCAAACTTAAAATGCTCGTAATATTTTGGGTAATTCTGGGGAAAAATTTAATATACATATCCATGTATCTGGGAATTCTATAACAATATAAAAATATTGATCAGGCTACTGGAAAATGAAAGGAAAAGATATTAGAAGAAATCGTCCTTGTCTCTTGAACTAATTTGGAAACCCATAAGGAGTTTCTGTTGTAAGTTAGACAGTTTTATAAAGTGCTTTCAAGTAATCAACAAAGGACTGCTTGATTTATGAGTAACAGTGTGAAGGTGACCAGACAGTATTCACAAAGAGGTCACTCTGAACATAAAAGGAAAAAACATCGAATGCAGGCAAAATTTCATGCTTCTTGCCACAACGTTTTGGTTGCTATCTATTCACAGACAGTGAGTGGGTGATCAAGTAAGGTGCTTTGATAGAACACAGAGAACTATTCTTTAAAAAATTTACATACGGGATATGGTGCTACGGAAATTACTAAAGGAATTTGAGAGTTAACTAGAATATTGAATGGCAAAGCTCATCCAAAGAAGGTATCTCCATGTTCTCTATTAAGGTAGACCTCCTGTGTCCATAAAATGAGAAGATATTTATAGTATCAAAGCAGAGGAGAGGTGGATTGAATCTAGACATTTTCTAGTACCTTGGGAAGTACCCAATACCAATAAGGACAGTTGGCCTTCCAATAAAGAGGACTTCATAGATGTTTTTGTAGCAAATTATCAAGGAGAAGGTTTTAACTTAGTCAAATCATACTAACTTTGATAGGCCCTAAAGATTACAAAGGTGTCTTGCAGAAATGGACACTGACTCAGAATTGGGTTATACTTTACCTGGTCATGGATAAAAATGCTGTTTAAAAAAAGAGAAGAAAAAGAAGACCAGGAGATGATTCAGTGACTAAAAGCAATGATCTTTCAAGGTGATGCTATTAGTTTGTTCCCTGAGGCCCCTGATTTGCACCGAGTATTGTCCTCTTAACTCTGCTGTCTACCTCAGAATTGAAACTGTGTGTTATATCTAAGGCACAGCCAGTTGTGTGTGAGAAGCTCAAGTGAAATTTGCAATCCTTGGCCAGTTGCAATTACAAGATGTATGAGCACCAAATGCAGGAGTGTGACATACAGCAAACACATGTGTGAGGGTCACAGAGATCCTGTGTGAGCACTACAAGAAGGATATGTTTGAACTCCACACTGAGCGTGACTCACAGTGGCTGCCAGTATGGCATGTGACTCCTAGTGAGTACTGCAAGTAGTGTAAAAATCCCAGAGGGTTTCATTTCCAAACATCACACAACAACCACAAAAGGAAAGGAGAAGAAAATAAAAATAACCAGAAACATCAAGATCCCTTCCTTCTGACCAAGGAGTACTACACAATCCATAATTACAACAATTGGCATTGAAACACCCTACTCAGACTTATAGTTTACTAGAGAATATACATAGTTAATGGAAATATTGATTGTTTAAAATAGGAGCAGAAGTAATTAGTTCAAGAGGCTCTGTACATGCTTTGCATGCAAGAAATTCATGTTCAATCTCTGGCATCACATGATTCCCTAAGAACTACTGGAATTCACCTCCAAAAACAGAACCAAGAGAAAATCTTTTTTAAGACATATATTAATATTCATAATCAGAAAACAAAATTTTGCCAATTGATAGTTTACATATTTTTGAGTTTTTAAAAAATTATTTCTTATATACATACCAGGGTTACAAGGCTGTTTATACTATAGGTTTTTCACAGATAGTTGTTTATGATTTATTTACAGTTATACAATATACAACAGTTTTTACCACTGAGCATTTCCCACATCCAATGACAACAGTTTCTCTCTCACCCTCCCTGACACCCTCGTCCCTCCCACCCAATCTCCCCTGTCTGCTTCTGGGGAAGGCATTTTACTTAATTCTCTATGTATATATCTGTCTCTCTTTATCTCTCTCTTGTGACACTCGTTTGCACTACAGTTAATGAAGGGATGCCATGCATGTCTCTTTCATTGTAGATCCTTCTCTACTCTAACTGCACTGTCTAAGAACAACTCTTAAGCAATGCTTGGTGTGCTCTCCCAAAAACAACAAAGTCATAACTGTACACTGGAAGTCAAAATAAGGGAGCTTATTTAAGAGTCCCCATTGGTGAGATTAACCTATTTTTAGGGTGGATCAAGATAAAAATTAATAGGAATGAATATTGCATGACTATACAGTTCATCCAAGGAAGGATGAATTGACACAATGACTGTAATATTTTTATTTCTTCTTCTTCTCTACACAACCCCAACAACTTTTTTCTACCTGAGGAATGAAATCAAGACCAAGGCTGTAACTACAAGTGTTGGAAATAAATATTTTGTATTTTTTCTAAATATAAAATTATAATAATTATGCTTTAGCCTTTATGCCAAATTCCTAAGGTTCTAATGACTCAACAATGAGAGGAGGGCTGGAACTTCCAGCTCACTTCATGAAGCTGACCACAAAGAATGGTGAGTGCAGTTATAGAAATAACTACACAGAGAACTACCATAATCATATGAATGAATGAGGGAACTGGAAAGCCTGTCTAGAGTACAGGTGGGGGTGGGGTGGGATGGAGGGAGATTTGGGACATTGGTGGTGGGAATGTTGCACTGGTGAAGGGGGTGTTCTTTACATGACTAAAACCTAATCACAATCATATATGTAATCAAGATGTTTTGTTTTTTGTTTTTGTTTTTGTTTTTTTTTTTTTGGGGCCACACCCGGCGGTGCTCAGGGGTTACTCCTGGCTGTCTGCTCAGAAATAGCTCCTGGCAGGCACGGGGGACCATATGGGACACCGGGATTCGAACCAACCACCTTTGGTCCTGGATCCACTGTTTGCAAGGCAAACGCCGCTGTGCTATCTCTCCGGGCCCAAGATGTTTAAATAAAGAAAAATGTTTCAAAAAAAAGAAATATTTAAGATAATATCTATTTTGTGTGTTTTAAATTTAATTCAGTGTGAATCTTACATCTAATGTATATTTTGTGATCAATGTTGCTAACATATTGTTTGTGAGACTAAACCATATAAATGCATTAAATAAAGCTCTTTATATGTTAAAAACTAGCTCTACATCTCTGTCAAAAATAAATGTGTATCCTGACAGTGAAAAAAATTGTACCTTCACCATATCTTCTAAAACTAGAGTTGACAGTGAGTCTTACTGTGATATCTAGCAGTGAAGAAATAGAACCAGTTCTCTATTTTGGGAGAGCTGGTTTCAGGTACATTGAGAGCCACAGAGGAGGAGGAGGTAGACTACAGAAAGAGCTATCTCGTTTCTGGCTGGCTTTTTACATTATTGATGGTAATAATGACTTTTATTTTTACCAGGAGTGGTAAAAGTCTGGCTGAACTCCTGTATAGTATGGAAATTAAAGCCATACCAATGGTTCAGCTGCAAACTCAAGACCTCACTTGAACAGCAGAGTGTGGGAGCTGAACACCAAATTTTTAAGGAACAGTAATTCCCAGGCTGAGGTGATGTTATATTTTTACAGAAAAAAAGAAGTATACACTAACCTTTACCTGGATTTCAATTATGTGTTTTGCCAAAAAAGAATTAATTTCCAGACAATAAAAATGAAGTGCATTGTTAAGCCAAAGTACTGTTTCTAACAAGAATGTGGGGAGGACAGATGAAAAAAAGTAAGAAAAAAGAAGAGATTGGAGAGGAAGTAGAAGAGGAGAAGAGAGTCCCCTTTCCCTCAAAATCAAGGAAATGTATACTCTAAAGAAAGTCACAGGCAACTCTAGAATAGTGTCTTGAACTGCCTCAGAAATGTTATTATATTGGCTTTTTCTAAGGACACTTGCTTGAAACTTTAGGAACAGATCCAACAATGACAATAACTCGAATATAGTCAAGGGGAGAACTTTGAACCCGCGAAGTGTAATGCACTTAGAAACTTCAAAACATTTGTTACTGCTGAAATTTTTTCTGTGGAGGATCCACTCTTGTGGGTAGACTGGGTCCGACTTAAGCTAAGATAGTCTTTAAAAGTTTGTAGTGAGTCTTGGGGCCAGAGCTATAGCACAGCGGCGTTTGCCTTGCAAGCAGCCGATCTAGGACGTAAGGTGGTTGGTTCGAATCCCTGCGTCCCATATGGTCCCCCGTGCCTGCCAGGAGCTATTTCTGAGCAGATAGCCAGGAGGAACCCCTGAGCACCGCCGGGTGTGGCCCCAAAACGAGAAAAAAAAAAGAATAAAAAAGTCTGTAGTGAGTCTTAAGTATCCAACCTAAAACAGTGTAACTCCTGTTTTGTGGCTTACAGAAATCCACTTCCAAGACGTGCCTCTCTGCCTGCCTACCACTTGCCCTATGAATAAGAGGAGATGAGGAAGAAGTACTAACTAGACTATTACTTTCTAAACTTGCTGTTTATAATCTAGACCAGCAAAGGGGCAAGCTAAATCTAAATGTTCCATCTAAACATAGGATATTTGGGTATAAGTTCAGAAAAGGAGGAATAACAGTTGACAGTGAAGGAATGAAATGGATTACTCAATAGGTGAAATTCAATAGTACATCAACATCTTGAAATTGGCTTAAGCAAGAATGTTATATTGTCTTTAGCTCAATTATTCAGGTGTCTGAAAGTATGAAGTCTTATATTGCCAAGATGACTATTGCTTTCTAAAGCTGACAAGATCTAATGGATACCTGCCAACTTAAATGATCTTTCACTGGGAGAAACTTCAGATACTGTGACAGGGGACTGGACTAATTAGTAATGACTTAATGGGGCTCCTGGAATCTACTATTATTTTTTTAGTTGTTATGATGTTTACTGAAGAAGAGAAAGAAAAGGAGTGCCCAATGGTATGTTGAGTACTTTTGGTCTTCATCCCTGGTTCCTGGCACTTAGCAATTAAAGCTTTGGATATTTCCTGAATGACAAAATTGCCTTTTGTTGTTCACAAAACCTTTTTTTTCCATCATATGAAAATCAGTGCTAATGAGGTGACTGGAGGGGGTCTCAGGATGGGGCTGAATGCCAGGAGTTTAAATGACAGAAAGATTTGTCCTCATCCACTGACCCTTGGAAGGGAAGGCACTGAGGTCTGTGAAATGCTCTGTAAACTGGAGAGCTTTCCCACTGCAGGAAGAGGGGGTACCCTGGGGAAAGCCCGTGATGAGAATTCTGTGTCCCCCACATACTGTACCCTACGAATGTCTCCCTTATGACATTCTTTCATTCTTTTAAATATAAAACCTGGCAGTCAAAAAAATAAAAAAAATTGCTAATTATAAAAACATTATGAAAGAAAATCAGCTGTTACTTGTATGTTTTTTCTCAAATCTTTCCTTTTTAAATGAGTGTTGAAGCCATTTCAATGCAAAGTAACACTATAAACTTATTTTCTTTAATGTCTAATGCTTCCCATTTATTCTTGAGACCATATTCTTTGGTTTTTTTTTTCTGTTTCCCCTTTCCTGCCTTCTTTAGATTCTCTTAATAAATTTTAGGAAATGTTTTAGTATTACATTTTAATATAGCTTAGCTATATTAATAACTAGTTTTATTATATAGATGTCTTTGTATTGGGTTATATTTAAATGTCAAATATCATTCAGTATACTTGAAATACATTACATTCTTATATGGATCTTTTTATTTTTATTTCTAGGCCATGCCTGGAAGTGCTCAGACCTTACTTTTAGCCTTGCCCTCAGGCCTTACTCCTGGCTGATATCTGCAAGGCAAGTGTCCAATATACTGTGCTCTTATATATACTTTAAATATTGTATCACTATACCACTGTACCTTTGTACTTAATAATTTTGGCTCTTTTTTAAAATATATTTTGTGGGCTTTCAGAAAGAAGAAATCATTACCAAGATGCTAAATATTCATGGCGTTTGAGAACTAGACTGATCTAAACACTTGCTACTATTATTATGCTACTATAGTCCTATCTAGTTTAGGATTTTTAGTTATCCCAAACTTCATGCACTCCAGAAGAAAACATTTACTCTGTCAAATCTGCTTTGTCTACTGTCTACTGGTTCGGATAAACCACTATAGGTCCAGTTTTACACCAAAAAACTAAGGAATCCCCATGACCACTGACAATGGTCCCTTAGTGAATCTGTTACCGAATTGTATCATTGTTATTATCTAGTGTCATTATCCCATCTGTAGTTTTTTTACTATCTCCACTACAATTCTCTTTTCTACTTAATTTTTTTCCAAATTTACTCACCTAATTAGCTTTTACTCACATAAAGTGAGATGATAGAAGCATGAGTGCTGTACACTGGTAGTGTCCCAGGGAATGTTGTATACATGTGGGGAACAAGGGACACTCCAAGTAAAAGGGCACCTTTTAATAATAATGATAATAATAATAATAATTTGAGATTTGAATTCCTTGTACCCCAATTAAGAAAATAGACTTCTGGGAGCCTGAGCCATAAAAATGCTGAAAGATCTTCACAGGACTAGGGACTAATTAGGCTGTTATAGAATTGAGGAAATTTCTGCCTCTTCAAGTTTATCACCAGGTTGCTATTGAGTTAGGGCAGGAACAGGCTTAGGGGCAAAACACAGAATTGTATGAAGACTCCAGTTGTCAATGAACACCAAATTGGTTTCATTGCATATTTGGCTAGTTAACTTTTGGGGACCACAATGGGTGGTGCTGGGGAATATTTCCAATGGTGATTGGAGACTAACATGCATGAGAAATGAAAACGGGGTCTCTCACAAACCAACCATGGGTCGTGTTTTAGCCATTTGGATCACCTCCCTGGATGGAGTGAACACATTTAAATTAGAATGAGTCCATCAAAATGGAAGATAATCGCTGGAATTGAGACTGCTTTGAGCACCCCTGGGGTGCTATTCTTGATGTCTTCTGTAGTGAAGACAATATTTTATTTAGTCTTGTAGGTGATCTTTTTCTAGAAACCTCAACCTTTTCCCTTGCGTTGAGCTTCCTTCACTGTTTCATCCTTAAATGATCCATTTAGAACTATCATGGTCATCCTTAGAGTGGGGTCAGATAAGGGCAAGTCTCTAGACTTGAAAGTCAGGAGAACTGACTTTCATACATTTATACTCTAGTTCAGAGAAGTTGGGTCTTCTCTATGCCCCAGTGCATGCTGCTTTTCTCAGATTCCCCATCCAGTAGCTTTACCTTGCCAAAGAGAGACATGAGAGTTATCATAGACATGTCATCATGTTGGCACAGGCATACCTAGAGTGTTGCTATAGTAGATGAGGTGCAAATGGGTGAAGAAAACACACATAACCGATATAGTGGGCACCTAGCTTGTCACTGGCAATGTCCCCTAGGCCTGATGCTACAAGCATCAAGAATACATTTACTGCCCTTTTCTTTGTCACCTTTCAAGGCAGAAAATCAATTAAGATGAAGCTCAGGGATGGAAGGGACCTTTATAGAATCAACATTTTGGTATTTCACCTTTTTTGCCAACATCAGTCACACTGTGACATTCATTTACTGTAGCTCTTTCATGAGTAAAAGGATGAAAGGCTCAATGGAAATACGTTGAGTTTAGTCAATCCTTTCTTGAAGGTGGGTGAAAACAAGTCTCAAAATATCTGGAAGGTGGTTAGAGTGATGTTTATTGGGCAACAGGGTCAACATGTCACCTGACCTACAAACAGATGTTTTTGCTTCAACTAATGCTTATAAATTAGGTTGGCTCTGTCACCCTCAGTTTCTTCCAGCCAAGCAGGATGTGTTGTATTGAGAATATAAATAGTGGTTGCCCATTGGGCAGCATCAGCTGATATGAAGGTGTAATCAATCCTGGGCACACAAAGCTAGCACCATATATCTGTGAGCTAGACTTCTGGAGCCATGGTAATATCTCAATCTAGTTAAATGGAAGTGTTCACTTTTTAATAGTTCATTGAAAACATGGTTTTTTTTTTTTTTTTTTTTTTTTTTTTTTTTTTTTTAAATTTTTATTTTTAATTATGAGAACAAGGGTGCAAAGTAAGAGGACAAGGTAAAGTTACAGTGGAAGGACAATCACCCATAACATAATTCTCAGAAGTCCCCTTGCTGATATATTAACTTTGAAATTTCAGCCAAAGAACATTAAGATAAATAACACAGAATCCATGTACAATTACTTTGTCCCTCAAGTCCCCAGATTGTAATACATTATAATATTTCTTAACAGTACACAAGGCAATCTAAAGCCATAAAACTTACGTAACTCCTTAAACATTACAGGCATAGTATTTTCTTACATTTCCATATACATGCATATTAGCTTAAGTTAACCTCAAATTTTAAGTGAGTTCTTTATAAGGATTAGAGTTAAAGGAGCACAGTAAGAATGGTGTTAGAGTGGCAATTGTTGTTTGCATAGGCTCACCAAAATATGAGGAACATGGAAAGAAATAACCTTGGCCTAAGTACAAAGAGACCAGACCCCTGAAGTTTCCTGGCACAAGACCAAGTCTAGGCTCCAAGCAAGCTAGATCGTCCAATCCAATACATTGTCTGTAGTGCCAACACACTTTTATTTTTCACACAGTCTCTGTTGTTGGTATCATGTTTCTGTATTAAAGATCCTGGAATCTGCATATCTTACATTGAAGTCAGGACGTGGAGCATCCTCTCCTTTCACCTCACAATCAAAGGGCAATGCAGGGAGCCCTGTCCTGTAAGCCGGTCGTTGTTGTTGTTAAGTCTTCTCAGTGTTAAGGGAAGTCTCTTTTGAGCAGGTCGAAGTCTGAGCAGTGTAGGTCTTCCATGGTAGAGGATTGCTTCCAAGTGATGTTATAGACCAGCCTGGATGTTTCGTGGATGGCTTTCCTGGTTCAGGGGAGAATGGAATATGCCCTTTCTTCTGACGTCTGTGCCAGGTCGTTATGTCAATGTTCAGGGTGTAAGGTCCCTTTGCACTACAAGGTTTGTGTGTTCTAATCTCTATTAGATAGGATCTTATTTGTATTTATACTATTTTCCCATTTTAATGTGCCTATGCAAATAAGAAGCAATGCCACATGGTGTTATTGGCGCGTATGGGGGCCATAAGAACAATTACAATGATTCCATTGACATGATTCAATCATAAGCATTAAACTGGGGGACTCTTCCACCAAAATTCCTTGTTAAACAGCTCAAAAAGAGAACATAAAAAGTGGTTAGAATCATCACTATATAAGACAACATTTAGTAAGAATTATAGCTGTCAGAGAAAAAACACAAAATATTCTAAAGAAATACGTGTCCATTTTATGTATCTTGAAACAGTTTGGGGTTGTCATACACAATGCACAGCTTTGGACTGTGATTACGATTCTACACTACTGAAGTTAAAAAGAGAAAACTAGATTAGTGATGTTTGAGAAGGGGTTAGAGAGTTAAGGAGTGAAAAAGAGCTTTGTAGGGGTGTGGGAAAGGGGAGAATACAAAATAAACATTCTGTGTACGGAAAACATAACATAAGAATAAGGGATATTCTGAATACATGAAATACATGAAGTACGCGCGGGGGCGTAAGCCCCCGCGCGGTTCTGTAGTTTTTGGATGCCTAGGGAGGAATTTCTCACCCCCTCCCCCCAAGGCCCGATTAACCAGGCGTGGCCCTGAAGACCCGCCTGGTGTAGGGGGAATCATGCTCTCCTGGACAAAGTGGTCAGCCCAGGGTCCTATGGCTAGCTGTCCTGCCCAGAGCCCCCATCATACCAGTCAAAAGCCCACGAAATCCTGGCATGTGGAGTGTTCTGGTCCCAGCCGAGCCTCTGTGGTTTTTGGATGCCTAGGAAGGATTTCTCACCCCCTCCCCCCAGGGCCCGATTAACCAGGCGTGGCCCTGAAGACCCGCCTGGTGTGGGGGAATCTTGTTCCCCTGGACTAAGTGGTCAGCCCAGGGGTCCTATGGCTAGCTGTCCTGCCCAGAGCCCCCAACATACCAGGCAAACACACCAAGAAATCCTGGCATTCGGAGTGTTCTGGGCCCAGCCAAGGCTCTGCAGTTTTTGGATGCCTAGGGAGGAATTTCTCACCCCCTCCCCCCAAGGCCCGATTAACCAGGCGTGGCCCTGAAGACCCGCCTGGTGTGGGGGGAATCATGCTCTCCTGGACAAAGTGGTCAGCCCAGGGTCCTATGGCTAGCTGTCCTGCCCAGAGCCCCCATCATACCAGTCAAAAGCCCACGAAATCCTGGCATGTGGAGTGTTTTGGTCCCAGCCGAGCCTCTGTGGTTTTTGGATGCCTAGGAAGGATTTCTCACCCCCTCCCCCCAGGGCCCGATTAACCAGGCGTGGCCCTGAAGACCCGCCTGGTGTGGGGGAATCTTGTTCCCCTGGACTAAGTGGTCAGCCCAGGGGTCCTATGGCTAGCTGTCCTGCCCAGAGCCCCCAACATACCAGGCAAACACACCAAGAAATCCTGGCATTCGGAGTGTTCTGGGCCCAGCCAAGGCTCTGCAGTTTTTGGATGCCTAGGGAGGAATTTCTCACCCCCTCCCCCCAAGGCCCGATTAACCAGGCGTGGCCCTGAAGACCCGCCTGGTGTGGGGGGAATCATGCTCTCCTGGACAAAGTGGTCAGCCCAGGGTCCTATGGCTAGCTGTCCTGCCCAGAGCCCCCATCATACCAGTCAAAAGCCCACGAAATCCTGGCATGTGGAGTGTTCTGGTCCCAGCCGAGCCTCTGTGGTTTTTGGATGCCTAGGAAGGATTTCTCACCCCCTCCCCCCAGGGCCCGATTAACCAGGCGTGGCCCTGAAGACCCGCCTGGTGTGGGGGAATCTTGTTCCCCTGGACTAAGTGGTCAGCCCAGGGGTCCTATGGCTAGCTGTCCTGCCCAGAGCCCCCAACATACCAGGCAAACACACCAAGAAATCCTGGCATTCGGAGTGTTCTGGGCCCAGCCAAGGCTCTGCAGTTTTTGGATGCCTAGGGAGGAATTTCTCACCCCCTCCCCCCAAGGCCCGATTAACCAGGCGTGGCCCTGAAGACCCGCCTGGTGTGGGGGGAATCATGCTCTCCTGGACAAAGTGGTCAGCCCAGGGTCCTATGGCTAGCTGTCCTGCCCAGAGCCCCCATCATACCAGTCAAAAGCCCACGAAATCCTGGCATGTGGAGTGTTCTGGTCCCAGCCGAGCCTCTGTGGTTTTTGGATGCCTAGGAAGGATTTCTCACCCCCTCCCCCCAGGGCCCGATTAACCAGGCGTGGCCCTGAAGACCCGCCTGGTGTGGGGGAATCTTGTTCCCCTGGACTAAGTGGTCAGCCCAGGGGTCCTATGGCTAGCTGTCCTGCCCAGAGCCCCCAACATACCAGGCAAACACACCAAGAAATCCTGGCATTCGGAGTGTTCTGGGCCCAGCCAAGGCTCTGCAGTTTTTGGATGCCTAGGGAGGAATTTCTCACCCCCTCCCCCCAAGGCCCGATTAACCAGGCGTGGCCCTGAAGACCCGCCTGGTGTGGGGGGAATCATGCTCTCCTGGACAAAGTGGTCAGCCCAGGGTCCTATGGCTAGCTGTCCTGCCCAGAGCCCCCATCATACCAGTCAAAAGCCCACGAAATCCTGGCATGTGGAGTGTTCTGGTCCCAGCCGAGCCTCTGTGGTTTTTGGATGCCTAGGAAGGATTTCTCACCCCCTCCCCCCAGGGCCCGATTAACCAGGCGTGGCCCTGAAGACCCGCCTGGTGTGGGGGAATCTTGTTCCCCTGGACTAAGTGGTCAGCCCAGGGGTCCTATGGCTAGCTGTCCTGCCCAGAGCCCCCAACATACCAGGCAAACACACCAAGAAATCCTGGCATTCGGAGTGTTCTGGGCCCAGCCAAGGCTCTGCAGTTTTTGGATGCCTAGGGAGGAATTTCTCACCCCCTCCCCCCAAGGCCCGATTAACCAGGCGTGGCCCTGAAGACCCGCCTGGTGTGGGGGGAATCATGCTCTCCTGGACAAAGTGGTCAGCCCAGGGTCCTATGGCTAGCTGTCCTGCCCAGAGCCCCCATCATACCAGTCAAAAGCCCACGAAATCCTGGCATGTGGAGTGTTCTGGTCCCAGCCGAGCCTCTGTGGTTTTTGGATGCCTAGGAAGGATTTCTCACCCCCTCCCCCCAGGGCCCGATTAACCAGGCGTGGCCCTGAAGACCCGCCTGGTGTGGGGGAATCTTGTTCCCCTGGACTAAGTGGTCAGCCCAGGGGTCCTATGGCTAGCTGTCCTGCCCAGAGCCCCCAACATACCAGGCAAACACACCAAGAAATCCTGGCATTCGGAGTGTTCTGGGCCCAGCCAAGGCTCTGCAGTTTTTGGATGCCTAGGGAGGAATTTCTCACCCCCTCCCCCCAAGGCCCGATTAACCAGGCGTGGCCCTGAAGACCCGCCTGGTGTGGGGGGAATCATGCTCTCCTGGACAAAGTGGTCAGCCCAGGGTCCTATGGCTAGCTGTCCTGCCCAGAGCCCCCATCATACCAGTCAAAAGCCCACGAAATCCTGGCATGTGGAGTGTTCTGGTCCCAGCCGAGCCTCTGTGGTTTTTGGATGCCTAGGAAGGATTTCTCACCCCCTCCCCCCAGGGCCCGATTAACCAGGCGTGGCCCTGAAGACCCGCCTGGTGTGGGGGAATCTTGTTCCCCTGGACTAAGTGGTCAGCCCAGGGGTCCTATGGCTAGCTGTCCTGCCCAGAGCCCCCAACATACCAGGCAAACACACCAAGAAATCCTGGCATTCGGAGTGTTCTGGGCCCAGCCAAGGCTCTGCAGTTTTTGGATGCCTAGGGAGGAATTTCTCACCCCCTCCCCCCAAGGCCCGATTAACCAGGCGTGGCCCTGAAGACCCGCCTGGTGTGGGGGGAATCATGCTCTCCTGGACAAAGTGGTCAGCCCAGGGTCCTATGGCTAGCTGTCCTGCCCAGAGCCCCCATCATACCAGTCAAAAGCCCACGAAATCCTGGCATGTGGAGTGTTCTGGTCCCAGCCGAGCCTCTGTGGTTTTTGGATGCCTAGGAAGGATTTCTCACCCCCTCCCCCCAGGGCCCGATTAACCAGGCGTGGCCCTGAAGACCCGCCTGGTGTGGGGGAATCTTGTTCCCCTGGACTAAGTGGTCAGCCCAGGGGTCCTATGGCTAGCTGTCCTGCCCAGAGCCCCCAACATACCAGGCAAACACACCAAGAAATCCTGGCATTCGGAGTGTTCTGGGCCCAGCCAAGGCTCTGCAGTTTTTGGATGCCTAGGGAGGAATTTCTCACCCCCTCCCCCCAAGGCCCGATTAACCAGGCGTGGCCCTGAAGACCCGCCTGGTGTGGGGGGAATCATGCTCTCCTGGACAAAGTGGTCAGCCCAGGGTCCTATGGCTAGCTGTCCTGCCCAGAGCCCCCATCATACCAGTCAAAAGCCCACGAAATCCTGGCATGTGGAGTGTTCTGGTCCCAGCCGAGCCTCTGTGGTTTTTGGATGCCTAGGAAGGATTTCTCACCCCCTCCCCCCAGGGCCCGATTAACCAGGCGTGGCCCTGAAGACCCGCCTGGTGTGGGGGAATCTTGTTCCCCTGGACTAAGTGGTCAGCCCAGGGGTCCTATGGCTAGCTGTCCTGCCCAGAGCCCCCAACATACCAGGCAAACACACCAAGAAATCCTGGCATTCGGAGTGTTCTGGGCCCAGCCAAGGCTCTGCAGTTTTTGGATGCCTAGGGAGGAATTTCTCACCCCCTCCCCCCAAGGCCCGATTAACCAGGCGTGGCCCTGAAGACCCGCCTGGTGTGGGGGGAATCATGCTCTCCTGGACAAAGTGGTCAGCCCAGGGTCCTATGGCTAGCTGTCCTGCCCAGAGCCCCCATCATACCAGTCAAAAGCCCACGAAATCCTGGCATGTGGAGTGTTCTGGTCCCAGCCGAGCCTCTGTGGTTTTTGGATGCCTAGGAAGGATTTCTCACCCCCTCCCCCCAGGGCCCGATTAACCAGGCGTGGCCCTGAAGACCCGCCTGGTGTGGGGGAATCTTGTTCCCCTGGACTAAGTGGTCAGCCCAGGGGTCCTATGGCTAGCTGTCCTGCCCAGAGCCCCCAACATACCAGGCAAACACACCAAGAAATCCTGGCATTCGGAGTGTTCTGGGCCCAGCCAAGGCTCTGCAGTTTTTGGATGCCTAGGGAGGAATTTCTCACCCCCTCCCCCCAAGGCCCGATTAACCAGGCGTGGCCCTGAAGACCCGCCTGGTGTGGGGGGAATCATGCTCTCCTGGACAAAGTGGTCAGCCCAGGGTCCTATGGCTAGCTGTCCTGCCCAGAGCCCCCATCATACCAGTCAAAAGCCCACGAAATCCTGGCATGTGGAGTGTTCTGGTCCCAGCCGAGCCTCTGTGGTTTTTGGATGCCTAGGAAGGATTTCTCACCCCCTCCCCCCAGGGCCCGATTAACCAGGCGTGGCCCTGAAGACCCGCCTGGTGTGGGGGAATCTTGTTCCCCTGGACTAAGTGGTCAGCCCAGGGGTCCTATGGCTAGCTGTCCTGCCCAGAGCCCCCAACATACCAGGCAAACACACCAAGAAATCCTGGCATTCGGAGTGTTCTGGGCCCAGCCAAGGCTCTGCAGTTTTTGGATGCCTAGGGAGGAATTTCTCACCCCCTCCCCCCAAGGCCCCGATTAACCAGGCGTGGCCCTGAAGACCCGCCTGGTGTGGGGGGAATCATGCTCTCCTGGACAAAGTGGTCAGCCCAGGGTCCTATGGCTAGCTGTCCTGCCCAGAGCCCCCATCATACCAGTCAAAAGCCCACGAAATCCTGGCATGTGGAGTGTTCTGGTCCCAGCCGAGCCTCTGTGGTTTTTGGATGCCTAGGAAGGATTTCTCACCCCCTCCCCCCCAGGGCCCGATTAACCAGGCGTGGCCCTGAAGACCCGCCTGGTGTGGGGGAATCTTGTTCCCCTGGACTAAGTGGTCAGCCCAGGGGTCCTATGGCTAGCTGTCCTGCCCAGAGCCCCCAACATACCAGGCAAACACACCAAGAAATCCTGGCATTCGGAGTGTTCTGGGCCCAGCCAAGGCTCTGCAGTTTTTGGATGCCTAGGGAGGAATTTCTCACCCCCTCCCCCCAAGGCCCGATTAACCAGGCGTGGCCCTGAAGACCCGCCTGGTGTGGGGGGAATCATGCTCTCCTGGACAAAGTGGTCAGCCCAGGGTCCTATGGCTAGCTGTCCTGCCCAGAGCCCCCATCATACCAGTCAAAAGCCCACGAAATCCTGGCATGTGGAGTGTTCTGGTCCCAGCCGAGCCTCTGTGGTTTTTGGATGCCTAGGAAGGATTTCTCACCCCCTCCCCCCAGGGCCCGATTAACCAGGCGTGGCCCTGAAGACCCGCCTGGTGTGGGGGAATCTTGTTCCCCTGGACTAAGTGGTCAGCCCAGGGGTCCTATGGCTAGCTGTCCTGCCCAGAGCCCCCAACATACCAGGCAAACACACCAAGAAATCCTGGCATTCGGAGTGTTCTGGGCCCAGCCAAGGCTCTGCAGTTTTTGGATGCCTAGGGAGGAATTTCTCACCCCCTCCCCCCAAGGCCCGATTAACCAGGCGTGGCCCTGAAGACCCGCCTGGTGTGGGGGGAATCATGCTCTCCTGGACAAAGTGGTCAGCCCAGGGTCCTATGGCTAGCTGTCCTGCCCAGAGCCCCCATCATACCAGTCAAAAGCCCACGAAATCCTGGCATGTGGAGTGTTCTGGTCCCAGCCGAGCCTCTGTGGTTTTTGGATGCCTAGGAAGGATTTCTCACCCCCTCCCCCCAGGGCCCGATTAACCAGGCGTGGCCCTGAAGACCCGCCTGGTGTGGGGGAATCTTGTTCCCCTGGACTAAGTGGTCAGCCCAGGGGTCCTATGGCTAGCTGTCCTGCCCAGAGCCCCCAACATACCAGGCAAACACACCAAGAAATCCTGGCATTCGGAGTGTTCTGGGCCCAGCCAAGGCTCTGCAGTTTTTGGATGCCTAGGGAGGAATTTCTCACCCCCTCCCCCCAAGGCCCGATTAACCAGGCGTGGCCCTGAAGACCCGCCTGGTGTGGGGGGAATCATGCTCTCCTGGACAAAGTGGTCAGCCCAGGGTCCTATGGCTAGCTGTCCTGCCCAGAGCCCCCATCATACCAGTCAAAAGCCCACGAAATCCTGGCATGTGGAGTGTTCTGGTCCCAGCCGAGCCTCTGTGGTTTTTGGATGCCTAGGAAGGATTTCTCACCCCCTCCCCCCAGGGCCCGATTAACCAGGCGTGGCCCTGAAGACCCGCCTGGTGTGGGGGAATCTTGTTCCCCTGGACTAAGTGGTCAGCCCAGGGGTCCTATGGCTAGCTGTCCTGCCCAGAGCCCCCAACATACCAGGCAAACACACCAAGAAATCCTGGCATTCGGAGTGTTCTGGGCCCAGCCAAGGCTCTGCAGTTTTTGGATGCCTAGGGAGGAATTTCTCACCCCCTCCCCCCAAGGCCCGATTAACCAGGCGTGGCCCTGAAGACCCGCCTGGTGTGGGGGGAATCATGCTCTCCTGGACAAAGTGGTCAGCCCAGGGTCCTATGGCTAGCTGTCCTGCCCAGAGCCCCCATCATACCAGTCAAAAGCCCACGAAATCCTGGCATGTGGAGTGTTCTGGTCCCAGCCGAGCCTCTGTGGTTTTTGGATGCCTAGGAAGGATTTCTCACCCCCTCCCCCCAGGGCCCGATTAACCAGGCGTGGCCCTGAAGACCCGCCTGGTGTGGGGGAATCTTGTTCCCCTGGACTAAGTGGTCAGCCCAGGGGTCCTATGGCTAGCTGTCCTGCCCAGAGCCCCCAACATACCAGGCAAACACACCAAGAAATCCTGGCATTCGGAGTGTTCTGGGCCCAGCCAAGGCTCTGCAGTTTTTGGATGCCTAGGGAGGAATTTCTCACCCCCTCCCCCCAAGGCCCGATTAACCAGGCGTGGCCCTGAAGACCCGCCTGGTGTGGGGGGAATCATGCTCTCCTGGACAAAGTGGTCAGCCCAGGGTCCTATGGCTAGCTGTCCTGCCCAGAGCCCCCATCATACCAGTCAAAAGCCCACGAAATCCTGGCATGTGGAGTGTTCTGGTCCCAGCCGAGCCTCTGTGGTTTTTGGATGCCTAGGAAGGATTTCTCACCCCCTCCCCCCAGGGCCCGATTAACCAGGCGTGGCCCTGAAGACCCGCCTGGTGTGGGGGAATCTTGTTCCCCTGGACTAAGTGGTCAGCCCAGGGGTCCTATGGCTAGCTGTCCTGCCCAGAGCCCCCAACATACCAGGCAAACACACCAAGAAATCCTGGCATTCGGAGTGTTCTGGGCCCAGCCAAGGCTCTGCAGTTTTTGGATGCCTAGGGAGGAATTTCTCACCCCCTCCCCCCAAGGCCCGATTAACCAGGCGTGGCCCTGAAGACCCGCCTGGTGTGGGGGGAATCATGCTCTCCTGGACAAAGTGGTCAGCCCAGGGTCCTATGGCTAGCTGTCCTGCCCAGAGCCCCCATCATACCAGTCAAAAGCCCACGAAATCCTGGCATGTGGAGTGTTCTGGTCCCAGCCGAGCCTCTGTGGTTTTTGGATGCCTAGGAAGGATTTCTCACCCCCTCCCCCCAGGGCCCGATTAACCAGGCGTGGCCCTGAAGACCCGCCTGGTGTGGGGGAATCTTGTTCCCCTGGACTAAGTGGTCAGCCCAGGGGTCCTATGGCTAGCTGTCCTGCCCAGAGCCCCCAACATACCAGGCAAACACACCAAGAAATCCTGGCATTCGGAGTGTTCTGGGCCCAGCCAAGGCTCTGCAGTTTTTGGATGCCTAGGGAGGAATTTCTCACCCCCTCCCCCCAAGGCCCGATTAACCAGGCGTGGCCCTGAAGACCCGCCTGGTGTGGGGGGAATCATGCTCTCCTGGACAAAGTGGTCAGCCCAGGGTCCTATGGCTAGCTGTCCTGCCCAGAGCCCCCATCATACCAGTCAAAAGCCCACGAAATCCTGGCATGTGGAGTGTTCTGGTCCCAGCCGAGCCTCTGTGGTTTTTGGATGCCTAGGAAGGATTTCTCACCCCCTCCCCCCAGGGCCCGATTAACCAGGCGTGGCCCTGAAGACCCGCCTGGTGTGGGGGAATCTTGTTCCCCTGGACTAAGTGGTCAGCCCAGGGGTCCTATGGCTAGCTGTCCTGCCCAGAGCCCCCAACATACCAGGCAAACACACCAAGAAATCCTGGCATTCGGAGTGTTCTGGGCCCAGCCAAGGCTCTGCAGTTTTTGGATGCCTAGGGAGGAATTTCTCACCCCCTCCCCCCAAGGCCCGATTAACCAGGCGTGGCCCTGAAGACCCGCCTGGTGTGGGGGGAATCATGCTCTCCTGGACAAAGTGGTCAGCCCAGGGTCCTATGGCTAGCTGTCCTGCCCAGAGCCCCCATCATACCAGTCAAAAGCCCACGAAATCCTGGCATGTGGAGTGTTCTGGTCCCAGCCGAGCCTCTGTGGTTTTTGGATGCCTAGGAAGGATTTCTCACCCCCTCCCCCCAGGGCCCGATTAACCAGGCGTGGCCCTGAAGACCCGCCTGGTGTGGGGGAATCTTGTTCCCCTGGACTAAGTGGTCAGCCCAGGGGTCCTATGGCTAGCTGTCCTGCCCAGAGCCCCCAACATACCAGGCAAACACACCAAGAAATCCTGGCATTCGGAGTGTTCTGGGCCCAGCCAAGGCTCTGCAGTTTTTGGATGCCTAGGGAGGAATTTCTCACCCCCTCCCCCCAAGGCCCGATTAACCAGGCGTGGCCCTGAAGACCCGCCTGGTGTGGGGGGAATCATGCTCTCCTGGACAAAGTGGTCAGCCCAGGGTCCTATGGCTAGCTGTCCTGCCCAGAGCCCCCATCATACCAGTCAAAAGCCCACGAAATCCTGGCATGTGGAGTGTTCTGGTCCCAGCCGAGCCTCTGTGGTTTTTGGATGCCTAGGAAGGATTTCTCACCCCCTCCCCCCAGGGCCCGATTAACCAGGCGTGGCCCTGAAGACCCGCCTGGTGTGGGGGAATCTTGTTCCCCTGGACTAAGTGGTCAGCCCAGGGGTCCTATGGCTAGCTGTCCTGCCCAGAGCCCCCAACATACCAGGCAAACACACCAAGAAATCCTGGCATTCGGAGTGTTCTGGGCCCAGCCAAGGCTCTGCAGTTTTTGGATGCCTAGGGAGGAATTTCTCACCCCCTCCCCCCAAGGCCCGATTAACCAGGCGTGGCCCTGAAGACCCGCCTGGTGTGGGGGGAATCATGCTCTCCTGGACAAAGTGGTCAGCCCAGGGTCCTATGGCTAGCTGTCCTGCCCAGAGCCCCCATCATACCAGTCAAAAGCCCACGAAATCCTGGCATGTGGAGTGTTCTGGTCCCAGCCGAGCCTCTGTGGTTTTTGGATGCCTAGGAAGGATTTCTCACCCCCTCCCCCCAGGGCCCGATTAACCAGGCGTGGCCCTGAAGACCCGCCTGGTGTGGGGGAATCTTGTTCCCCTGGACTAAGTGGTCAGCCCAGGGGTCCTATGGCTAGCTGTCCTGCCCAGAGCCCCCAACATACCAGGCAAACACACCAAGAAATCCTGGCATTCGGAGTGTTCTGGGCCCAGCCAAGGCTCTGCAGTTTTTGGATGCCTAGGGAGGAATTTCTCACCCCCTCCCCCCAAGGCCCGATTAACCAGGCGTGGCCCTGAAGACCCGCCTGGTGTGGGGGGAATCATGCTCTCCTGGACAAAGTGGTCAGCCCAGGGTCCTATGGCTAGCTGTCCTGCCCAGAGCCCCCATCATACCAGTCAAAAGCCCACGAAATCCTGGCATGTGGAGTGTTCTGGTCCCAGCCGAGCCTCTGTGGTTTTTGGATGCCTAGGAAGGATTTCTCACCCCCTCCCCCCAGGGCCCGATTAACCAGGCGTGGCCCTGAAGACCCGCCTGGTGTGGGGGAATCTTGTTCCCCTGGACTAAGTGGTCAGCCCAGGGGTCCTATGGCTAGCTGTCCTGCCCAGAGCCCCCAACATACCAGGCAAACACACCAAGAAATCCTGGCATTCGGAGTGTTCTGGGCCCAGCCAAGGCTCTGCCGAAAACATGGTTTAATGTAAACTTTCCTGTATATACTTTAACAAAATGATTTTCATGGCAACTTAACATTTTATTTCCAACATAGGATAGTTCTAGAGGGTGTATTTGCTAGCTCACCCATATCTCAAGAGAAGGAATGTTTTTTTTGGAAGTTGGCTTGGAACTGTACAAGATTTGTTCATGTTCCTTCCCAGGACAGGAACCTCTCCAGCATTTCTTGTCAAATATTTTGTTGCTTACAGATCTTGCCTGAAGGCTGTATACTGATCAAACAAAGGTTGTTGCTTCACCTTCAGGAAACACTCACTTTCCAGATGAGGGAGCGCTAGCCAAAAAGCTGTGTGAGGAGCCATCTTGTCATTGAAGCAGAAAGGCAGGGGAGTGGGGCTGGTTTCCCATAGGAGAAAGGAAAAGTGGGCTTGTCTTCTCTATGCTTAACTGGCTAAAGTCCAGAATACACCTGCAGTAGGTGTCTAGAAGAAGGAAGCTTTGCTTTGAAATCTCAGAAATTCAAGGTTTACCCCAAAATTCAGCACCATGTTGTCCAAGGGAATCCCTCCTGGACTGCTCAAACACTCAGAATTGATGGTTTTGTCTGTGACCAAAGAGACAGAGCTATAGTTAGAGGAACAGTGAGACAGGCAGAGGGACTCAGGAACACCCTGAAAGGGAGTGCCTTTGTGGTGAGGGCCTGAAGTACTCCAGTGGGACCTGGTCTAAAAGAGGGTTGTGGTATCTGGTCACTTTGACCTACACAACCACAGATGATACTTGGTCAGAGTCTGGCATCAGAGAGATCACAGACATTACTATTGCTTCTTTCTGGACCTATTGTCTAGTAAAACAGTAGGTAAGGCCACT